>NC_057806.1:554398118-554400285 GCF_018294505.1 Triticum aestivum
CCACCTGTACAGGGTGCCACTTGGTAGACTACTAACACTACCTACAAACACCAGAAACTAGTTGCAACTCCTGGACAGAGATCATGTTGATTAATAAGTCGAGAGGGGCACTTAAGCGTTCCAATGTGTGGTAGTAGCTGGTCATGGATCACAAACACAGAACTCAGTTCCTGAGGATGGCTGCAATGAGACAACCCACCATGTACTCCTACATGGCCTCTCACCGCTACCTTTACCAAATCGTGTTCACACACTTAGCTCTCAATGGTAGGACATGTTCACACACCTCTGATTCATCCCCGATGAATCAGACCTGACTCAACTCTAAGCAGTAGCAGGCATGGCAAACAAGCATGAATGAGTAGGCACAACAGGGCTCAAACAACTCCTACTCATGCTAGTGGGTTTCATCTATTTACTGTGGCAATGACAGGTCATGCAAAGGATAAAGGGGTTCAGCTACCGCAGCAAGTAACAAATATGTCGTTGTTGTCCTAATGCAGTAAAAGAGAGCAGGAGCGAGAGAGTGGGATTTTATCGGAATGAACAAGGGGGTTTTGCTTGCCTGGCACTTCTGAAGATAGCATAGCTCTTCATCGGTGTCATCGAACTCATCGTCGAACCACGTCTATCGAGAGGGGACAAATACCGGCAAACAAGGAAGAACACAATCAATGCAATGCACAATATGATGCATGCTATGACATGGCAATATGAATGTGTTTGGGGCTAATGCACCTAGCAACAGGTTAAATGGGGTTGGTTTGAACACTAGGTTCAAATTCAAACTCCATATGTGAGAGTTTAAATGCCATTAATATGGTTTGTGCTAAACAGCAGCTATAAGTTGTTCTAACATGCATGAAAATAGTACAGATGGATAGATTGGATTTTCTGATCATTTTTCATATATAATTTATTTCATTTGGAGTTACGGTTGAATTTCTATGAATTTTAGAAGCTTAGATCATTTTCTGGAATTTCAGAATTAAATTAAATCTAGAAAACATTACTGCGTCAGCATGACGTTGGCATGACGTCAGCAGGTCAACAGGGGCTGGTCCGGGTCAAACCTGATGTGTGGGGGCCACACGTCAGTGTCACAGGGCTGCTTAGCTCACTGACAGGTGGGACCAAGTCAACGGCCACGTCAGCGTAGTCAACACTGTCGCGTGGGCCCACCGGGGTTAGTTAAATTAAACAGAAGATGTAATTTGTGTTAATTAGGGCGTGGGGCCCATTAGTTAGTGGCCTAGGGGGTTGGTTAGTGTGTCATTAGCGTTTAATGACATCGCCACGTCACCAGCCACCGGAGTTGGACGCCGGCGACCAAAATGGCGGCGGCAACGCGCCGGACTTGCGCTGAAGGCGATGGAGGCGGCGGCTGAGGGCACCGGGGCGTAGCCCGGGCTCTCCCGCATCTGATGGGGTAGGTGGGAGGCTGCGGGAACGCCGAGGCTCGCCGGAACGGAGCTCGCGGCGGTAGTGGAGTTTGGGTGGTGGCGGGTTTGGCGCTACGAGCGGTGGTTTGGCGCGCTGGGGGCACTAGGGAGGAGCTCTTGCTCGTCCGCATCCAAAGGAACGGACGGGATGCCGCGAGGTGGCCGGAGTTGAGCACGGCGTCGACCTCGGCGGCGGCCGGAGCTCGGGCGAGCTCGGGGTCGGTGTTAGGGAGCACGGCAGGAGGAGCTGGTGCATGCGTTCAGCTCCTAGGAGCACGGTGAGAACGGCAACACGCTCAAAAACGGGCGGAGCTAGCTCTGGCCGCGGCAGCGACATGGCACGGCGGCAGCGAGATTCGGGCACGGCGGAAGAGGCGGCTAGAGGGCGGGAACAAGCTCTAGGAGGAGGGGAAGAGGCGGCGGGGCTCACAGTGGATCGAACGGAGGGATCGGCGAGCTCGGGGAAGCTTCTGCGACGGCGAATTGACGGCGGCGATCTCCGGGCACCGGAGATGAAGACGACGACGCTCCGGTCGACTGGGGCCTCCTCTGGTCACGTGCGTCGGGTGTATAGCTCCACGGGGTCGGGACGAAGCTCAGGGATGCGGAGAGGGAGCGAGGGGGTGGCTGTGGCCACGGCGAATGGCGTCGGTGGCGACGAGCTCCGCTCGGGCAGAGAGGGAGAGAGAGCGGAGAAGAGGATGGGGACAAGAGAGTGAGCGACG
>NC_057806.1:554400295-554405705 GCF_018294505.1 Triticum aestivum
ATGGTATTTTTTCATATTTTTTGGTGATGGAGAAGTATCCAAAAAATTCCCTCTACGCGGATTGCCCTTCGCGCGTCTACGGCTGTGGCCGGCGGCCTCCGGGGGCTAGCATGCCGCCAAATCTTGCATAGGCGGCCTCTCACAAGTCTAAAAGTGTTGTGGCAGTTGCAAACGCCCGGCACACGTGTCCGGGATGTGCCCCCCCTCACGGACGGCGCTGCCGCCGGCACCTAGAGGGGGGAAACGGACGCGTGGGGTCTACACGGAGGGGATCTTGCTGTGGGTCTGGCCCGGATGTTGCTCCAAAGTGTTCCTATGGGCTGACCTAACACAACCGGGTGGGGAGGTCCACTGGCCAAAGCCCTTCCGTGCAAAGTCAAAGGGCTAGATCCCGTGGTCAAACGCTACAGGGTTAGGCGGGACGGGGGCACTGGGGGTGGGGGGGTAGCAATGCCACTGGAGCGTTGCACCGGGCCCTCATACATGCACGGTGGTGTGGTGGCATGTCCGAAGAGGCGGGACGCGTCTCCGGTGCATGGCCCCCCCTCAAGGACGGCGATGACACGGTAGTAGACGTTCTGCAGTAACGATGCGGCGTCAATATTACTAAATACTCGAAGGCGATAAAATCATGAGTTTTTTTGCACGACGTGGGCACATGGGCTATAGGAACGATGGTATTTTTTTCATAATTTTTGGTGATGGAGAAGTATCCGAAAAATTCCATCTACGCGGATTGCCCTTCGCGCGTCTACGGCTGTGGCCGGCGGCCTCCGGGGCCTAGCATGCTACCAAATCTTGCGTAGGCGACCTCTCACAAGTCTGGAAGTGTTGTGGCAGTTGCAAACGCCCGGCACGCGTGTCCGGGGTGTGCCCCCCACACGGACGGCGCCGCCGCCGGCACATGGAGGAGGGAAACGGACGCGTCGGGTCTACACGGAGGGGATCTTGCTATGGGTCTGGCCCGGATGTTGCTCCAAAGTGTTCCTATGGGCTGACCTAACACAACCGGGTGGGGTGGTCCACTGGTCAAAGCCCGTCCGTGCAAAGTCAAATGGCTAGATCCCGTGGTCAAGCGCTACAGGGTTAGGCGGGACGGGGGCACTGGGGGTAGCAATGCCACCGGAGCGTCGCACCGGGCCCTCATACATGCGCGGTGGTGTGGTGGAATGTCCGAAGAGGCGGGACGCGTCTCCGGTGCATGGCCCCCCCTCACGGACAGCGATGACACGGTAGTAGACGTTCTGCGATAACGATGCGGCGTCAATATTACTAAATACTCGGAGCGCGATAAAATCAAGAGTTTTTTTGCACGACATGGGCACATGTGCTATAGGAACGATGGTATTTTTTCATAATTTTTGGTGATGGAGAAGTATCCGAAAAATTCCCTCTACGCGGATTGCCCTTCGCGCGTCTACGGCTGTGGCCGGCGGCCTCCGAGGGCTAGCATGCCGCCAAATCTTGCGTAGGCGGCCTCTCACAAGTCTGGAAGTGTTTTGGCAGTTGCAAACGCCCGGCACACGTGTCCGGGATGTGCCCCCCCTCACGGACGGCGCTGCCGCCGGCACCTAGAGGGGGAAACGGACGCGTGGGGTCTACACGGAGGGGATCTTGCTGTGGGTCTGGCCCGGATGTTGCTCCAAAGTGTTCCTATGGGCTGACCTAACACAACCGGGTGGGGAGGTCCACTGGTCAAAGCCCGTCCGTGCAAAGTCAAATGGCTAGATCCCGTGGTCAAACGCTACAGGGTTAGGCGGGACGGTGGCACTGGGGGGGTAGCAATGCCACCGGAGCGTCGCACCGGGCCCTCATACATGCGCGGTGGTGTGGTGGAATGTCCGAAGAGGCGGGGCGCGTCTCCGGTGCGTGGCCCCCCCTCACGGACGGCGATGACACGGTAGTAGACGTTCTGCGGTAACGATGAAGCGTCAATATTAGTAAATACTCGGAGCGCGATAAAATCATGGGTTTTTTTGCACGACGTGGGCACATGTGTTATAGGAACGATGGTATTTTTCATAATTTTTGGTGATGGAGAAGTATCCGAAAAATTCCCTCTACGTTGATTGCCCTTCGCGCGTCTACGGCTGTGGCCGGCGGCCTCCGGGGGCTAGCATGCTGCCAAATCTTGCATAGGCGGCCTCTCACAAGTCTGTAATTGTTGTGGCGGTTGCAAACGCCTGGCACGCGTGTCTGGGGTGTGCCCCCCTCACAGATGGCGCCGCCGCCGGCACCTGGAGGGGGGAAACGGACGCGTGGGGTCTACACGGAGGGGATCTTGCTGTGGGTCTGGCCCGGATGTTGCTCCAAAGTGTTCCTATGGGCTGACCTCACACAACCGGGTGGGGAGGTCCACTGGTCAAAGCCCGTCCGTGCAAAGTCAAAGGGCTAGATCCCGTGGTCAAGCGCTACTGGGTTAGGCGGGACGGGGGCACTGGGGGTAGCAATGCCACCGGAGCGTCGCACCGGGCCCTCATACATGCGCGGTGGTGTGGTGGAATGTCCGAAGAGGCGGGGCGTGTCTCCGGTGCGTGGCCCCCCCTCACGGACGGCGATGACACGGTAGTAGACGTTCTGCGGTAACGATGCGGCGTCAATATTACTAAATACTCGGAGCGCGATAAAATCAAGAGTTTTTTTGCACGACATGGGCACATGTGCTATAGGAACGATCGTAATTTTTCATAATTTTTGGTGATGGAGAAGTATCCGAAAAATTCCCTCTATGCGGATTGCCCTTCGCGCGTCTATGGCTGTGGCCGGCGGCCTCCGGGGGCTAGCATGCCGCCAAATCTTGCGTAGGCGGCCTCTCACAAGTCTGGAAGTGTTGTGGCAGTTGCAAACACCCGGCACGCGTGTCTGCGGTGTGCCCCCCTCACGGACGGCGCTGCCACCGGCACCTGGAGGGGGGAAACGGACACGTGGGGTCTACACGGACGGGATCTTGCTGTGGGTCTGGCCCGGATGTTGCTCCAAAGTGTTCCTATGGGCTGACCTAACACAACCGGGTGGGGAGGTCCACTGGTCAAAGCCCGTCTGTGCAAAGTCAAATGGCTAGATCCCGTGGTCAAACGCTACAAGGTTAGGCGGGACGGGGGCACTGGAGGGGGGGGGTAGCAATGCCACCGGAGCGTCGCACTGGGCCCTCATACATGCGCGGGAGTGTGGTGGCATGTCCGAAGAGGCGGGACGCGTCTCCGGTGTGTGGCCCCCCCTCACGAACGGCGATGACACGGTAGTAGACGTTATGCGGTAACGATGCGGCATCAATATTATTAAATACTCGGAGCGTGATAAAATCATGAGTTTTTTTGCACGACGTGGGAACATGTGCTATAGGAACGATGGTATTTTTCTCATAATTTTTGGTGATGGAGAAGTATCCAAAAAATTCCCTCTACGCGAATTGCCCTTCGCGCGTCTACCGCTGTGGCCGGCGGCCTCCGGGGGCTAGCATGCCGCCAAATCTTGCGTAGGCGGCCTCTCACAAGTCTGGAAGTGTTGTGGCGGTTGCAAACGCCCGGCACGCGTGTCCGGGGTGTGCCCTTCCTCACGGACGACGCTGCCGTCGGCACATGGAGGGGGGAAACGGACGCGTGGGGTCTACACGGAGGGGATCTTGCTGTGGGTCTGGCCCGGATGTTGCTCCAAAGTGTTCCTATGGGCTGACCTAACACAACCGGGTGGGGAGGTCCACTTGTCAAAGCCCGTCCGTGCAAAGTCAAAGGGCTAGATCCCGTGGTCAAACGCTACAGGGTTAGGCGGGACGGGGGCACTGGGGGGGTAGCGATGCCACCGGAGCATCGCACCGGGCCCTCATACATGCGCGGTGGTGTGGTGGAATGTCCGAAGAGGCGGGACACGTCTCCGGTGCGTGGCCCCCCCTCACGGACGGCGATGACACGGTAGTAGACGTTCTGCGGTAACGATGCGGCGTCAATATTACTAAATACTCGGAGCACGATAAAATCAAGAGTTTTTTTGCACAACATGGGCACATGTGCTATAGGAACGATGCTATTTTTTCATAATTTTTGGTGATGGAGAAGTATCCAAAAAATTCCCTCTATGCGGATTGCCCTTCGCGCGTCTACGGGTGTGGTCGGCGGCCTCCGAGGGCTAGCATGTCGCCAAATCTTCTGTAGGCGGCCTCTCACAAGTCTGGAAGTGTTGTGGCGGTAGCAAACGCCCGGCACGCGTGTCCGGGGTGTGCCCCCTCACGGACGGCGCTGCCGCCGGCACCTGGAGGGGGGAAACGGACGCGTGGGGTCTACACGGAGGGGATCTTGCTGTGGGTCTGGCCCGGATG
Source organism: Triticum aestivum (assembly GCF_018294505.1). Taxonomy (NCBI): domain Eukaryota; kingdom Viridiplantae; phylum Streptophyta; class Magnoliopsida; order Poales; family Poaceae; genus Triticum; species Triticum aestivum. The sequence goes on from NC_057806.1 coordinate 554,404,608, forward strand.
TTGCTCGAAAGTGTTCCTATGGGCTGACCTAACACAACCGGGTGGGGAGGTCCACTGGTCAAAGCCCGTCTGTGCAAAGTCAAATGGCTAGATCCCGTGGTCAAACGCTACAGGGTTAGGCGGGACGGGGGCACTGGGGGGGTAGCAATGCCACCGGAGCGTCGCACTGGGCCCTCATACATGCGCGGTAGTGTGGTGGCATGTCCGAAGAGGCGGGACGCGTCTCCGGTGCGTGGCCCCCCCTCACGGACGGCGATGACACGGTAGTAGACGTTCTGCGGTAACGATGCCGCGTCAATATTACTAAATACTCGGAGCGCGATAAAATCAAGAGTTTTTTTTGCACGACATGGGCACATGTGCTATAGGAACGATGGTATTTTTTCATATTTTTTGGTGATGGAGAAGTATCCAAAAAATTCCCTCTACGCGGATTGCCCTTCGCGCGTCTACGGCTGTGGCCGGCGGCCTCCGGGGGCTAGCATGCCGCCAAATCTTGCATAGGCGGCCTCTCACAAGTCTAAAAGTGTTGTGGCAGTTGCAAACGCCCGGCACACGTGTCCGGGATGTGCCCCCCCTCACGGACGGCGCTGCCGCCGGCACCTAGAGGGGGGAAACGGACGCGTGGGGTCTACACGGAGGGGATCTTGCTGTGGGTCTGGCCCGGATGTTGCTCCAAAGTGTTCCTATGGGCTGACCTAACACAACCGGGTGGGGAGGTCCACTGGCCAAAGCCCTTCCGTGCAAAGTCAAAGGGCTAGATCCCGTGGTCAAACGCTACAGGGTTAGGCGGGACGGGGGCACTGGGGGTGGGGGGGTAGCAATGCCACTGGAGCGTTGCACCGGGCCCTCATACATGCACGGTGGTGTGGTGGCATGTCCGAAGAGGCGGGACGCGTCTCCGGTGCATGGCCCCCCCTCAAGGACGGCGATGACACGGTAGTAGACGTTCTGCAGTAACGATGCGGCGTCAATATTACTAAATACTCGAAGGCGATAAAATCATGAGTTTTTTTGCACGACGTGGGCACATGGGCTATAGGAACGATGGTATTTTTTTCATAATTTTTGGTGATGGAGAAGTATCCGAAAAATTCC
>NC_057806.1:554405786-554406963 GCF_018294505.1 Triticum aestivum
GGTCCACTGGGCAAAGACCTTCCGAGCAAAGTCAAAGGGCTAGATCCCGTGGTCAAACGCTATAGGGTTAGGCGGGACGGGGGCACTGGGGGTGGGGGGGTAGCAATGCCACCGGAGCGTCGCATCGGGCCCTCATACATGCGCGGTGGTGTGGTGGCATGTCCGAAGAGGTGGGACGCGTCTCCTGTGCGTGGCCCCCCCTCACGGACGGCGATGACACGGTAGTAGATGTTCTGCTGTAACGATGCGGCGTCAATATTACTAAATACTCGGAGCGCGATAAAATCATGGGTTTTTTGCACGACGTGGGCACATGTGTTATAGGAACGATGGTATTTTTCATAATTTTTGGTGATGGAGAAGTATCCGAAAAATTCCCACTACGTGGATTGCCCTTCGCGCGTCTACGGCTGTGGCCGGCGGCCTCCGGGGGCTAGCATGCTGCCAAATCTTGCGTAGGCGGCCTCTCACAAGTCTCGAAGTGTTGTGGCGGTTGCAAACGCCTGGCACGCGTGTCTGGGGTGTGCCCCCCTCACAGATGGCGCCGCCGCCGGCACCTGGAGGGGGGAAACGGACGCGTGGGGTCTACACGGAGGGGATCTTGCTGTGGGTCTGGCCCGGATGTTGCTCCAAAGTGTTCCTATGGGCTGACCTAACACAACCAGGTGGGGAGGTCCACTGGTCAAAGCCCGTCCGTGCAAAGTCAAAGGGCTAGATCCCGTGGTCAAGCGCTACAGGGTTAGGCGGGACGGGGGCACTGGGGGTAGCAATGCCACCGGAGCGTCGCACCAGGCCCTCATACATGCGCGGTGGTGTGGTGGAATGTCCAAAGAGGCGGGACGCGTCTCCGATGCGTGGCCCCCCCTCACGGATGACGATGACACGGTAGTAGACGTTCTGCGGTAACGATGCGGCGTCAATATTACTAAATACTCGGAGCGCGATAAAATCAAGAGTTTTTTTGCACGACATGGGCACATGTGCTATAGGAACGATGGTATTTTTTCATAATTTTTGGTGATGGAGAAGTATCCGAAAAATTCCCTCTACGCGGATTGCCCTTCGCGCGTCTACGGCTGTGGCCGGCGGCCTCCGGGGGCTAGCATGCCGCCAAATCTTGCGTTGGCGGCCTCTCACAAGTCTGGAAGTGTTGTGGCTGTTGCAAACACCCGGCACG
>NC_057806.1:554407174-554408716 GCF_018294505.1 Triticum aestivum
GGTGCATGGCCCCCCCTCACGAACGGCGATGACACGGTAGTAGACGTTCTGTGATAACGATGCAGCGTCAATATTACTAAATACTCAGAGCGCGATAAAATCAAGAGTTTTTTTGCACGACATGGGTACATGTGCTATAGGAACGATGGTATTTTTCATAATTTTTGGTGATGGAGAAGTATTCGAAAAATTCCCTCTACACAGATTGCCCTTCGCGCATCTACGGTTGTGGCCGGCGGCCTCCGGGGGCTACCGTATTTTCGGCGATAAAATACGGTAGTAATATTTAGTAATATTTACTAAATACTCGGAAAGCGATAAAATCAAGAGTTTTTTTGCACGACATGGGTACATGTGCTATAGGAACGATGGTATTTTTTCATAATTTTTGGTGATGGAGAAGTATTTGAAAAATTCCCTCTATGCGGATTGCCCTTCGCGCGTCTACGGCTGTCGCCGGCGGCCTCCGGGGGCTAGCATGCCGCCAAATCTTGCGTAGGCGGCTTCTCACAAGTCTGGAAGTGTTGTGGTGGTTGCAAACGCCCGGCACATGTGTCCGGGGTGTGCCCCCCTCACGGACGGTGCCACCGCCGGCACATGGAGGGGGGAAACGGACGCGTGGGGTCTACACGGAGGGGATCTTGCCATGGGTCTGGCCCGGATGTTGCTCTAAAGTGTTCCTATGGGCTGACCTAACACAACCGGGTGGGGAGGTCCACTGGTCAAAGCCCGTCCGTGCAAAGTCAAAGGGCTAGATCTCGTGGTCAAACGCTACAGGGTTAGGCGGGATGGGGGCACTGGGGGTAGCAATGCCACCGGAGCGTCGCACCGGGCCCTCATACATGCGCGGTGGTGTGGTGGAATGTCCGAAGAGGCGGGACGCGTCTTCGGTGCGTGGCCCCCCCTCACGGACGGCCATGACATGGTAGTAGACGTTCTGCGGTAACGATGCGACGTCAATATTACTAAATACTCGGAGCACGATAAAATCATGAGTTTTTTTGCACGACGTGGGCACATGTGCTATAGGAACGATGGTATTTTTTCATAATTTTTGGTGATGGAGAAGTATCCGAAAAATTCCCTCTATGCGGATTGCCCTTCGCGTGTCTACGGCTGTGGCCGGTGGCCTCCGGGGGCTAGCATGCCGCCAAATCTTGCGTAGGCGGCCTCTCACAAGTCTGAAAGTGTTGTGGCGGTTTCAAACGCCCGGTACGCTTGTCCAGGGTGTGCCCCCCCTCACGGACGGCGCCGCCGCCGGCACTTGGAGTGGGGAAACGGACACGTGGGGTCTACACGGAGGGGATCTTGCTGTGGGTCTGGCCTGGATGTTGCTCCAAAGTGTTCCTATGGGCTGACCTAACACAACCGGGTGGGGAGGTCCACTGGTCAAAGCCCGTCCGTGCAAAGTCAAAGGGCTAGATCCCGTGGTCAAACGCTACAGGGTTAGGCGGGACGAGGGCACTGGGGGTAGCAATGCCATCGGAGTGTCGCACCGGGCCCTCATACATGCGCGGTGGTGTGGTGGCATGTCCGAAGAGG
>NC_057806.1:554408726-554411640 GCF_018294505.1 Triticum aestivum
GGTCCACTGGGCAAAGACCTTCCGAGCAAAGTCAAAGGGCTAGATCCCGTGGTCAAACGCTATAGGGTTAGGCGGGACGGGGGCACTGGGGGTGGGGGGGTAGCAATGCCACCGGAGCGTCGCATCGGGCCCTCATACATGCGCGGTGGTGTGGTGGCATGTCCGAAGAGGTGGGACGCGTCTCCTGTGCGTGGCCCCCCCTCACGGACGGCGATGACACGGTAGTAGATGTTCTGCTGTAACGATGCGGCGTCAATATTACTAAATACTCGGAGCGCGATAAAATCATGGGTTTTTTGCACGACGTGGGCACATGTGTTATAGGAACGATGGTATTTTTCATAATTTTTGGTGATGGAGAAGTATCCGAAAAATTCCCACTACGTGGATTGCCCTTCGCGCGTCTACGGCTGTGGCCGGCGGCCTCCGGGGGCTAGCATGCTGCCAAATCTTGCGTAGGCGGCCTCTCACAAGTCTCGAAGTGTTGTGGCGGTTGCAAACGCCTGGCACGCGTGTCTGGGGTGTGCCCCCCTCACAGATGGCGCCGCCGCCGGCACCTGGAGGGGGGAAACGGACGCGTGGGGTCTACACGGAGGGGATCTTGCTGTGGGTCTGGCCCGGATGTTGCTCCAAAGTGTTCCTATGGGCTGACCTAACACAACCAGGTGGGGAGGTCCACTGGTCAAAGCCCGTCCGTGCAAAGTCAAAGGGCTAGATCCCGTGGTCAAGCGCTACAGGGTTAGGCGGGACGGGGGCACTGGGGGTAGCAATGCCACCGGAGCGTCGCACCAGGCCCTCATACATGCGCGGTGGTGTGGTGGAATGTCCAAAGAGGCGGGACGCGTCTCCGATGCGTGGCCCCCCCTCACGGATGACGATGACACGGTAGTAGACGTTCTGCGGTAACGATGCGGCGTCAATATTACTAAATACTCGGAGCGCGATAAAATCAAGAGTTTTTTTGCACGACATGGGCACATGTGCTATAGGAACGATGGTATTTTTTCATAATTTTTGGTGATGGAGAAGTATCCGAAAAATTCCCTCTACGCGGATTGCCCTTCGCGCGTCTACGGCTGTGGCCGGCGGCCTCCGGGGGCTAGCATGCCGCCAAATCTTGCGTTGGCGGCCTCTCACAAGTCTGGAAGTGTTGTGGCTGTTGCAAACACCCGGCACGTGTGTCCGCGGTGTGCCCCCCTCACGGACGGCGCTGCCGCCGGCACCTGGAGGGGGGAAACGGACGCGTGAGGTCTACACGGAGGGGATCTTGCTGTGGGTCTGGCCCGGATGTTGCTCCAAAGTGTTCCTATGGGCTGACCTAACACAACCGGGTGGGGAGGTCCACTGGTCAAAGCCCGTCCGTGCAAAGTCAAAGGGCTAGATCCCGTGGTCAAACGCTACAGGGTTAGGCGGGACGGGGGCACTGGGGGGTAGCAATGCCACCGGAGCGTCGCACCGAGCCCTCATACATGCGCGGGGGTGTGGTGGCTTGTCCGAAGAGGCGGGACGCGTCTTCGGTGCGTGGCCCCCCCTTCACGGACGGCGATGACACGGTAGTAGACGTTCTGCGGTAACGATGCGGCGTCAATATTACTAAATACTCAGAATGCGATAAAATCAAGAGTTTTTTTTGCACGACATGGGCACATGTGCTATAGGAACGATGGTATTTTTTCATAATTTTTGGTGATGGAGAAGTATTCGAAAAATTCCCTCTACGCGGATTGCCCTTCGCGCATCTACGGCTGTGGCCGGCGGCCTCCGGGGGCTAGAATGCCGCCAAATCTTGCGTAGGCGGCCTCTCACAAGTCTGGAAGTGTTGTGGCGGTTGCAATCGCCCGGCACGCGTGTCCGGGGTGTGCCCCCCTCACGGACGGCGCCACCGCCGGCACATGGAGGGGGGAAACGGACGCGTGGGGTCTACACGGAGGGGATCTTGCTGTGGGTCTGGCCCGGATGTTGCTCCAAAGTGTTCCTATGGGCTGACCTAACACAACCGGGTGGGGAGGTCCACTGGTCAAAGCCCGTCCGTGCAAAGTCAAATGGCTAGATCCCGTGGTCAAACGCTACAGGGTTAGGCGGGACGGGGGCACTGGGGGGTAGCAATGCCACCGGAGCATCGCACCGGGCCCTCATACATGCGCGATGGTGTGGTGGAATGTCCGAAGAAGCGGGACGCGTCTCCGGTTTGTGGCCCCCCCTCACGGACGGCGATGACACGGTAATAGACGTTCTGCGGCATCAATATTACTAAATTCTCGGAGCACGATAAAATCAAGAGTTTTTTTGCACGACATGGGCACATGTGCTATAGGAACGATGGTATTTTTTCATAATTTTTGGTGATGGAGAAGTATCCGAAAAATTCCCTCTACGCGGATTGCCCTTCGCGCGTCTACTACCGTATTTTCGGCGATAAAATACTGTAGTAATATTTAGTAATATTTACTAAATACTCGGAATGCGATAAAATCAAGAGTTTTTTTGCACGACATGGGTACATGTGCTATAGGAACGATGGTATTTTTTCATAATTTTTGGTGATGGAGAAGTATTCGAAAAATTCCCTCTACACAGATTGCCCTTCGCGCATCTACGGTTGTGGCCGGCGGCCTCCGGGGGCTAGCATGCCGCCAAATCTTGCATAGGCGGCCTCTCACAAGTCTGGAAGTGTTGTGGCAGTTGCAAACGCCCGGCACACGTGTCTGGGGTGTGCCGCCCCCCCCTCACGGATGGCGCTGCCGCCGGCACCTGGAGGGGGGAAACGGACGCGTGGGGTCTACACGGAGGGGATCTTGCTGTGGGTCTTGCCCGGATGTTGCTCCAAAGTGTTCCTATGGGCTGACCTAACACAACCGGGTGGGGAGGTCCACTTGTCAAAGCCCGTCCGTGCAAAGTCAAAGGGCTAGATCCC
>NC_057806.1:554411978-554418109 GCF_018294505.1 Triticum aestivum
AAAGTGTTCCTATGGGCTGACCTAACACAACCGGGTGGGGAGGTCCACTGGTCAAAGCCCGTCCGTGCAAAGTCAAAGGGCTAGATCTCGTGGTCAAACGCTACAGGGTTAGGCGGGATGGGGGCACTGGGGGTAGCAATGCCACCGGAGCGTCGCACCGGGCCCTCATACATGCGCGGTGGTGTGGTGGAATGTCCGAAGAGGCGGGACGCGTCTTCGGTGCGTGGCCCCCCCTCACGGACGGCCATGACATGGTAGTAGACGTTCTGCGGTAACGATGCGACGTCAATATTACTAAATACTCGGAGCACGATAAAATCATGAGTTTTTTTGCACGACGTGGGCACATGTGCTATAGGAACGATGGTATTTTTTCATAATTTTTGGTGATGGAGAAGTATCCGAAAAATTCCCTCTATGCGGATTGCCCTTCGCGTGTCTACGGCTGTGGCCGGTGGCCTCCGGGGGCTAGCATGCCGCCAAATCTTGCGTAGGCGGCCTCTCACAAGTCTGAAAGTGTTGTGGCGGTTTCAAACGCCCGGTACGCTTGTCCAGGGTGTGCCCCCCCTCACGGACGGCGCCGCCGCCGGCACTTGGAGTGGGGAAACGGACACGTGGGGTCTACACGGAGGGGATCTTGCTGTGGGTCTGGCCTGGATGTTGCTCCAAAGTGTTCCTATGGGCTGACCTAACACAACCGGGTGGGGAGGTCCACTGGTCAAAGCCCGTCCGTGCAAAGTCAAAGGGCTAGATCCCGTGGTCAAACGCTACAGGGTTAGGCGGGACGAGGGCACTGGGGGTAGCAATGCCATCGGAGTGTCGCACCGGGCCCTCATACATGCGCGGTGGTGTGGTGGCATGTCCGAAGAGGTGGGACGTGTCTCCGGTGCGTGGCCCCCCCCTTCACGGACGGCAATGACACGGTAGTAGACGTTCTGCGGTAATGATGCGGCGTCAATATTACTAAATACTCAGAGCGCGATAAAATCAAGAGTTTTTTTGCACGACAAGGGCACATGTGCTATAGGAACGATGGTATTTTTTCATAATTTTTGGTGATGGAGAGGTATCCGAAAAATTCCCTCTACGCGGATTGCCCTTCACGCGTCTATGGCTGTGGCCGGCGGCCTCCGGGGGCTAGCATCCCGCCAAATCTTGCGTAGGCGGCCTCTCACAACTCTGGAAGTGTTGTGGCGGTTGCAAACGCCTGGCACGCGTGTCCGGGATGTGCCCCCCCTCACGGACGGCGCTGCCGTCGGCACCTGGAGGGGGGAAACGGACGCGTGGGGTCTACACGGAGGGGATCTTGCTGTGGGTCTGGCCCAGATGTTGCTCCAAAGTGTTCCTATGGGCTGACCTAACACAACCGATTGGGGAGGTCTACTGGTCAAAGCCCGTCCGTGCAATGTCAAAGGGCTAGATCCCGTGGTCAAACGCTACAGGGTTAGGTGGGACGGGGGCACTGGGGGGTAGCAATGCCACCGGAGCATCGCACCGGGCCCTCATACATGCGCGATGGTGTGGTGGAATGTCCGAAGAAGCGGGACGCGTCTCCGGTTTGTGCCCCCCCCTCACGGACGGCGATGACACGGTAATAGACGTTCTGCGGCATCAATATTACTAAATTCTCGGAGCACGATAAAATCAAGAGTTTTTTTGCACGACATGGGCACATGTGCTATAGGAACGATGGTATTTTTTCATAATTTTTGGTGATGGAGAAGTATCCGAAAAATTCCCTCTACGCGGATTGCCCTTCGCGCGTCTACGGCTGTGGCCGGCGGCCTCCGGGGGCTAGCGTGCCGCCAAATCTTGCGTAGGCGGCCTCTCACAAGTCTGGAAGTGTTGTGGCGGTTGCAAACGCCCGACACGCGTGTCCGGGGTGTGCCCCCCTCACGGACAGCGCTGCCGCCGGCACCTGGAGGGGGGAAACGGACGCGTGGGGTCTACACGGAGGGGATCTTGCTGTGGGTCTGGCCCGAAAGTTGCTCCAAAGTGTTCCTATGGGCTGACCTAACACAACCGGGTGGGGAGGTCCACTGGTCAAAGCCCGTCCGTGCAAAGTCAAAGGGCTAGATCCCGTGGTCAAACGCTACAGGGTTAGGCGGGACGGGGGCACTGGGGGGGGTAGCAATGCCACCGGAGCATCGCACCGGGCCCTCATACATGCGCGGTGGTGTGGTGGCATGTCCGAACAGGCGGGACGCGTCTCCGGTGCATGGCCCCCCCCTCACGGACGGCGATGACACGGTAGTAGACGTTCCGTGATAACGATGCGGCGTCAATATTACTAAATACTCGGAGCGCGATAAAATCAAGAGTTTTTTTTACACGACATGGGCACATGTGCAATAGGAACGATGGTATTTTTTCATAATTTTTGGTGATGGAGAAGTATCCGAAAAATTCCCTCCACGCGGATTGCCCTTCGCGCGTCTACGGCTGTGGCCGGTGGCCTCCGGGGGCTAGCATGCCGCCAAATCTTGCGTAGGCGGCCTCTCACAAGTCTGGAAGTGTTGTGGCGGTTGTAAACGCCCGGCACGCGTGTCCGGGGTGTGCCCCCCCTCACGGACGGCGCTGCCGCCGGCACCTGGAGGGGGGAAACGGACGCGTGGGGTCTACACAGAGGGGATCTTGCTGTGGGTCTGGCCCGGATGTTGCTCCAAAGTGTTCCTATGGGCTGACCTAACACAACCGGGTGGGGAGGTCCACTGGTCAAAGCCCGTCCGTGCAAAGTCAAAGGGCTAGATCCCGTGGTCAAACGCTACAGGGTTAGGCGGGACGGGGGCACTGGGGGGTAGCAATGCCATCGGAGCGTCGCACCGGGCCCTCATACATGCGCGGTGGTGTAGTGGCATGTCCGAAGAGGCGGGATGCGTCTCCGGTGCGTGGCCCCCCCTTCACGGACGGCGATGACACGGTAGTAGACGTTCTGCGGTAACGATGCGGCGTCAATATTACTAAATACTATTAGCGCGATAAAATCAAGAGTTTTTTTGCACGACATGGGAACATATGCTATAGGAACGATGGTATTTTTACATAATTTTTGGTGATGGAGAAGTATTCGAAAAATTCCCTCTACGCGGATTGCCCTTCACGCGTTTACGGCTGTGGCCGGCGGCCTCCGGGGGCTAGCATCCCGCCAAATCTTGCGTAGGCGGCCTCTCACAAGTATGGAAGTGTTGTGGTGGTTGCAAACGCCCGGCACGCGTGTCCGGGATGTGCCCCCCCTCAGGGACGGCGCTGCCGCCGGCACCTGGAGGGGGGAAACGAACGCGTGGGGTCTACACGGAGGGGATCTTGCTGTGGGTCTAGCCCGGAGGTTACTCCAAAGTGTTCCTATGGGCTGACCTAACACAACCGGGTGGGGAGGTCCACTGGTCAAAGCCCTTCCACGCAAAGTCAAAGGGCTAGATCTCGTGGTCAAACGCTAGAGGGTTAGGCGGGACGGGGGCACTGGGGGGGGGGGTAGCAATGCCACCGGAGCATCGCACCGGGCCCTCATACATGCGCGGTAGTGTGGTGGCTTGTCCGAAGAGGCGGGACGCGTCTCCGGTGCGTGGCCCCCCCTCACGGACGGCGATGACACGGTAGTAGATGTTCTGCGGTAATGATGCGGCGTCAATATTACTAAATACTCGGAGGCGATAAAATCATGAGTTTTTTTGCACGACGTGGGCACATGTGCTATAGGAACGATGGTATTTTTTCATAATTTTTGGTGATGGAGAAGTATCTGAAAAATTCCCTCTACGCGGATTGCCCTTCGCGCGTCTACGGCTGTCGCCGGCGGCCTCCGGGGGCTAGCATGCCGCCAAATCTTGCGTAGGCGGCCTCTCACAAGTCTAGAAGTGTTGTGGCGGTTGCAAACGCCCGGCACGCGTGTCCGGGGTGTGCCCTCCCTCACGGACGGCGCCGCCGCCGGCACATGGAGGGGGGAAACGGACGCGTGGGGTCTACACGGAGGGGATCTTGCTGTGGGTCTGGCCCGGATGTTGCTCCAAAGTGTTCCTATGGGCTGACCTAACACAACCGGGTGGGGAGGTCCACTTGTTAAAGCCCGTAAGTGCAAAGTCAAAGGGCTAGATCCCGTGGTCAAACGCTACAGGGTTAGGCGGGACGGGGGCACTGGGGGGGTAGCAATGCCACCGGAGCGTCGCACCGGGCCCTCATACATGCGCGGTGGTGTGGTGGAATGTCCGAAGAGGCGGGACGCGTCTCCGGTGCGTGGCCCCCCCACACGGACGGCGATGACACGGTAGTAGACGTTCTGCGGTAACGATGCGGCGTCAATATTAGTAAATTCTCGGAGCACGATAAAATCAAGAGTTTTTTTGCACGACATGGGCACATGTGCTATAGGAACGATGGTATTTTTTCATAATTTTTGGTGATGGAGAAGTATCCGAAAAATTCCCTCTACGCGGATTGCCCTTCACGCGTCTACGGCTGTGGCCGGCGGCCTCCGGGGGCTAGCGTGCCGCCAAATCTTGCGTAGGCGGCCTCTCACAAGTCTGGAAGTGTTGTGGCGGTTGCAAACGCCCGGCACGCGTGTCCGGGGTGTGCCCCCCTCACGGACGGCGCTGCCGCTGGCACCTGGAGGGGGGAAACGGACGCGTGGGGTCTACACGGAGGGGATCTTGCTGTGGGTCTGGCCCGGATGTTGCTCCAAAGTGTTCCTATGGGCTGACCTAACACAACCGGGTGGGGAGGTCCACTGGTCAAAGCCCGTCCGTGCAAAGTCAAAGGGCTAGATCCCGTGGTCAAACACTACAGGGTTAGGCGGGACGGGGGCACTGGGGGGTAGCAATGCCACCGGAGCATCGCACCGGGCCCTCATACATGCGCGGTGGTGTGGTGGCTTGTCCGAAGAGGTGGGACGCGTCTCCGGTGCATGGCCCCCCCCTTCACGAACGGCGATGACACGGTAGTAGACGTTCTGCGGTAACGATGCGACGTCAATATTACTAAATACTCGGAGCGCGATAAAATCAAGAGTTTTTTGCACGACATGGGCACATGTGCTATAGGAACGATGGTATTTTTTCATAATTTTTGGTGATGGAGAAGTATCCAAAAAATTCCCTCTACGCGGATTGCCCTTCGCGCGTCTACGGTTGTGGCCGGCGGCCTCCGGGGGCTAGCATGCCGCCAAATCTTGCGTAGGCGGCCTCTCACAAGTCTGGAAGTGTTGTGGCAATTGCAAACGCCCGGCACACGTGTCCGGGATGTGCCCCCACTCACGGACGGCGCTGCCGCCGGCACCTAGAGGGGGGAAACGGACGCGTGGGGTCTACACGGAGGGGATCTTGCTGTGGGTCTGGCCCGGATGTTGCTCCAAAGTGTTCCTATGGGCTGACCTAACACAACCGGGTGGGGAGGTCTACTGGTCAAAGCCCTTCCGTGCAAAGTCAAAGGGCTAGATCCCGTGGTCAAACGCTACAGGGTTAGGCGGGACGGGGGCACTGGGGGTGGGGGGGTAGCAATGCCACCGGAGCGTCGCACCGGGCCCTCATACATGCGCGGAGGTGTGGTGGCATGTCCGAAGAGGCAGGACACGTCTCCGGTGCGTGGGCCCCCCTCACGGACAGCGATGACACGGTAGTAGACGTTCTGCGGTAACGATGCGGCGTCAATATTACTAAATACTCGGAATGCGATAAAATCAAGAGTTTTTTTGCACGACATGGGCACATGTGCTATAGGAACGATGGTATTTTTTCATAATTTTTGGTGATGGAGAAGTATTCGAAAAATTCCCTCTACGCGGATTGCCCTTCGCGCATCTACGGCTGTGGTCGGCGGCCTCCGGGGGCTAGCATGCCGCCAAATCTTGCGTAGGCGGCCTCTCACAAGTCTGGAAGTGTTGTGGCAGTTGCAAACGCCCGGGACACGTGTCCGGGATGTGCCCCCCCTCACGGACGGCGCTGCCGCCGGCACCTGGAGGGGGGAAACGGACGCATGGGGTCCACACGGAGGGGATCTTGCTGTGGGTCTAGCCCGGAGGTTGCTCCAAAGTGTTCCTATGGGCTGACCTAACACAACCGGGTGGGGAGGTCCATTGGTCAAAGCCCTTCCACGCAAAGTCAAAGGGCTAGATCTCGTGGTCAAACGCTAGAGGGTTAGGC
>NC_057806.1:554418119-554420068 GCF_018294505.1 Triticum aestivum
GAGGGGGGAAACGGACGCGTGGGGTCTACACGGAGGGGATCTTGCTGTGGGTCTGGCCCGGATGTTGCTCCAAAGTGTTCCTATGGGCTGACCTAACACAACCGGGTGGGGAGGTCTACTGGTCAAAGCCCTTCCGTGCAAAGTCAAAGGGCTAGATCCCGTGGTCAAACGCTACAGGGTTAGGCGGGACGGGGGCACTGGGGGTGGGGGGGTAGCAATGCCACCGGAGCGTCGCACCGGGCCCTCATACATGCGCGGAGGTGTGGTGGCATGTCCGAAGAGGCAGGACACGTCTCCGGTGCGTGGGCCCCCCTCACGGACAGCGATGACACGGTAGTAGACGTTCTGCGGTAACGATGCGGCGTCAATATTACTAAATACTCGGAATGCGATAAAATCAAGAGTTTTTTTGCACGACATGGGCACATGTGCTATAGGAACGATGGTATTTTTTCATAATTTTTGGTGATGGAGAAGTATTCGAAAAATTCCCTCTACGCGGATTGCCCTTCGCGCATCTACGGCTGTGGTCGGCGGCCTCCGGGGGCTAGCATGCCGCCAAATCTTGCGTAGGCGGCCTCTCACAAGTCTGGAAGTGTTGTGGCAGTTGCAAACGCCCGGGACACGTGTCCGGGATGTGCCCCCCCCTCACGGACGGCGCTGCCGCCGGCACCTGGAGGGGGGAAACGGACGCATGGGGTCCACACGGAGGGGATCTTGCTGTGGGTCTAGCCCGGAGGTTGCTCCAAAGTGTTCCTATGGGCTGACCTAACACAACCGGGTGGGGAGGTCCATTGGTCAAAGCCCTTCCATGCAAAGTCAAAGGGCTAGATCTCGTGGTCAAACGCTAGAGGGTTAGGCGGGACGGGGGCACTGGGGGGGGGGGTAGCAATGCCACCGGAGCATCGCACCGGGCCCTCATACATGCGCGGAGGTGTGGTGGCATGTCCGAAGAGGCGGGACACGTCTCCGGTGTGTGGCCCCCCCTCACGGACAGCGATGACACGGTAGTAGACGTTCTGCGGTAACGATGCGGCGTCAATATTACTAAATACTCGGAATGCGATAAAATCAAGAATTTTTTTGCACGACATGGGCACATGTGCTATAGGAACGATGGTATTTTTTCATAATTTTTGGTGATGGAGAAGTATTCGAAAAATTCCCTCTACGCGGATTGCCCTTCGCGCATCTACGGCTGTGGCCGGCGGCCTCCGGGGGCTAGCATGCCGCCAAATCTTGCGTAGGTGGCCTCTCACAAGTCTGGAAGTGTTGTGGCAGTTGCAAACGCCCGGGACACGTGTCCGGGATGTGCCCCCCCTCACGGACGGCGCTGCCGCCGGCACCTGGAGGGAGGAAACGGACGCGTGGGGTCCACACGGAGGGGATCTTGCTGTGGGTCTAGCCCGGAGGTTGCTCCAAAGTGTTACAATGGGCTGACCTAACACAACCGGGTGGGGAGGTCCACTGGTCAAAGCCCTTCCACGCAAAGTCAAAGGGCTAGATCTCGTGGTCAAACACTAGAGGGTTAGGCGGGACGGGGGCACTGGGGGGGGTAGCAATGCCACCGGAGCATCGCACCGGGCCCTCATACATGCGCGGTAGTGTGGTGGAATGTCCGAAGAGGCGGGACGCGTCTCCGGTGCGTGGCCCCACCTCACGGATGGCGATGACACGGTAGTAGACGTTCTGCGGTAACGATGCGGCGTCAATATTATTAAATACTCGAAGCGCGATAAAATCATGAGTTTTTTGCGCGACGTGGGCACATGTGCTATAAGAACGATGGTATTTTTTTCATAATTTTTAGTGATGGAGAAGTATCCGAAAAATTCCCTCTACGCGGATTGCCCTTCGCGCGTCTACCGCTGTGGACCGCGGCCTCCGTGGGCTAGCATGCCGCCAAATCTTGCGTAGGCGGCCTCTCACAAGTCTAGAAGTGCTGTGGC
>NC_057806.1:554420078-554422056 GCF_018294505.1 Triticum aestivum
GGGGGGGGTAGCAATGCCACCGGAGCATCGCACCGGGCCCTCATACATGCGCGGTAGTGTGGTGGAATGTCCGAAGAGGCGGGACGCGTCTCCGGTGCGTGGCCCCACCTCACGGATGGCGATGACACGGTAGTAGACGTTCTGCGGTAACGATGCGGCGTCAATATTATTAAATACTCGAAGCGCGATAAAATCATGAGTTTTTTGCGTGACGTGGGCACATGTGCTATAAGAACGATGGTATTTTTTTCATAATTTTTAGTGATGGAGAAGTATCCGAAAAATTCCCTCTACGCGGATTGCCCTTCGCGCGTCTACCGCTGTGGACCGCGGCCTCCGTGGGCTAGCATGCCGCCAAATCTTGCGTAGGCGGCCTCTCACAAGTCTAGAAGTGCTGTGGCGGTTGCAAACGCCCGGCACGCGTGTCCGGGGTGTGCCCTCCCTCACGGACGGCGCCGCCGCCGGCACATGGAGGGGGGAAACGGTCGCGTGGGGTCTACACGGAGGGGATCTTGCTGTGGGTCTGGCCCGGATGTTGCTCCAAAGTGTTCCTATGGGCTGACCTAACACAACCGGGTCGGGAGGTCCACTTGTTAAAGCCCGTCCGTGCAAAGTCAAAGGGCTAGATCCCGTGGTCAAACGCTACAGGGTTAGGCGGGACGGGGGCACTTGGGGGGGGGTAGCAATGCCACCGGAGTGTCGCACCGGGCCCTCATACATGCGCGGTGGTGTGGTGGAATGACCGAAGAGGCGGGACGCGTCTCCGGTGTGTGGCCCCCCCTCACGGACGGCGATGACACGGTAGTAGACGTTCTGCGGTAACGATGCGGCGTCAATATTACTAAATTCTCGGAGCATGATAAAATCAAGAGTTTTTTTGCACGACATGGGCTCATGTGCTATAGGAACGATGGTCTTTTTTCATAATTTTTGGTGATGGAGAAGTATCCGAAAAATTCCCTCTACGCGGATTGCCCTTCGCGCGTCTACGGCTGTGGCCGGCGGCCTCCGGGGGCTAGCGTGCCGCCAAATCTTGCGTAGGCGGCCTCTCACCAGTCTGGAAGTGTTGTGGCGGTTGCAAACGCCCGGCACGCATGTCCGGGGTGTGCCCCCCTCACGGACGGCGCTGCCGCCGGCACCTGGAGGGGGGAAACGGACGCGTGGGGTCTACACGGAGGGGATCTTGCTGTGGGTCTGGCCCGGATGTTGCTCCAAAGTGTTCCTATGGGCTGACCTAACACAACCGGGTGGGGAGGTCCACTGGTCAAAGCCTGTCCGTGCAAAGTCAAAGGGCTAGATCCCGTGGTCAAACACTACAGGGTTAGGCGGGACGGGGGCACTGGGGGATAGCAATGCCACCGGAGCGTCGCACCGGGCCCTCATACATGCGCGGTGGTGTGGTGGCTTGTCCGAAGAGGCGGGACGCGTCTCCGGTGCATGCCCCCCCCCCTTCACGGACGGCGATGACACGGTAGTAGACGTTCTGCGGTAACGATGCAGCGTCAATATTACTAAATACTCGGAGCACGATAAAATCAAGAGTTTTTTGCACGACATGGGCACGTGTGCTATAGGAATGATGGTATTTTTTCATAATTTTTGGTGATGGAGAAGTATCCAAAAAATTCCCTCTATGCGGATTGCCCTTCGCGCGTCTACGGCTGTGGCCGGCGGCCTCCGGGGGCTAGCATGCCGCCAAATCTTGCGTAGGCGGCCTCTCACAAGTCTGGAAGTGTTGTGGCAATTGCAAACGCCCGGCACACGTGTCCGGGATGTGCCCCCCCTCACGGACGGCGCTGCCGCCGAAACCTAGAGGGGGGAAACGGACGCGTGGGGTCTACACGAAGGGGATCTTGCTGTGGGTCTGGCCCGGATGTTGCTCCAAAGTGTTCCTATGGGCTGACCTAACACAACCGGGTGGGGAGGTCCACTGGTCAAAGCCCTTCCGTGCAAAGTCAAAGGGCTAGATCCCGTGGTC
>NC_057806.1:554422116-554424605 GCF_018294505.1 Triticum aestivum
ACGCGTGGGGTCTACACGGAGGGGATCTTGCTGTGGGTCTGGCCCGGATGTTGCTCCAAAGTGTTCCTATGGGCTGACCTAACACAACCGGGTGGGGAGGTCCACTGGTCAAAGCCCTTCCGTGCAAAGTCAAAGGGCTAGATCCCGTGGTCAAACGCTACAGGGTTAGGCGGGACGGGGGCACTGGGGGTGGGGGGGGGGTAGCAATGCCACCGGAGCATCGCACCGGGCCCTCATACATGCGCGGCGGTGTGGTGGCATGTCCGAAGAGGCGGGACGCGTCTCCGGTGCGTGGCCCCCCCCTCACGGACGGCGATGACACGGTAGTAGACGTTCTGCGGTAACGATGCGGCGTCAATATTACTAAATACTCGGAGGCGATAAAATCATGAGTTTTTTTGCACGACGTGGGCACATGTGCTATAGGAACGATGGTATTTTTTTCATAATTTTTGGTGATGGAGAAGTATCCGAAAAATTCCCTCTACGTGGATTGCCCTTCGCGCGTCTACGGCTGTGGCCGGCGGCCTCCGGGGGCTAGCATGCTTCCAAATCTTGCGTAGGCGACCTCTCACAAGTCTGGAAGTGTTGTGGCGGTTGCAAACGCCCGGCACGCGTGTCCGGGGTGTGCCCCCCTCACGGACGGCGCCGCCGCCGGCACATGGAGGGGGGAAACGGACGCGTGGGGTCTAAATGGAGGGGATCTTGCTATGGGTCTGGCCCGGATGTTGCTCCAAAGTGTTCCTATGGGCTGACCTAACACAACTGGGTGGGGAGGTCCACTGGTCAAAGCCCGTCTGTGCAAAGTCACAAGGCTAGATCCCGTGGTCAAACACTACAGGGTTAGGTGGGACGGGGGCACTAGGGGGGTAGCAATGCCACCGGAGCATCGCACCGGGCCCTCATACATGCACGGTGGTGTGGTGGAATGTCCGAAGAGGCGGGACGCGTCTCCGGTGCATGGCCCCCCTCACGGACGGCGATGACACGGTAGTAGACGTTCTGCGGTAACGATGCGGCGTCAATATTACTAAATACTCGGAGCACGATAAAATCAAGAGTTTTTTTGCACGACATGGGCACAAGTGCTATAGGAACGATGGTATTTTTTCATAATTTTTGGTGATGGAGAAGTATCCGAAAAATTCCCTCTAAGCGGATTGCCCTTCGCGCGTCTACGGCTGTGGCCGGCAGCCTCCGGGGGCTAGCATGCCGCCAAATCTTGCGTAGGCGGCCTCTAACAAGTCTGGAAGTGTTGTGGCGGTTGCAAACGCCCGGCACGCGTGTCCGGGGTGTGCCCCCCTCACGGACGGCGCTGCCGCCGGCACCTGGAGGGGGGAAACGGATGCGTGGGGTCTACACGGAGGGGATCTTGCTGTGGGTCTGACCCGGATGTTGCTCCAAAGTGTTCCTATGGGCTGACCTAACACAGCCGGGTGGGGAGGTCCACTGGTCAAAGCCCGTCCGTGCAAAGTCAAAGGGCTAGATCTCGTGGTCAAATGCTACAGGGTTAGGCGGGATGGGGGCACTGGGGGGTAGCAATGCCACCGGAGCGTCGCACCGGGCCCTCATACATGCGCGGTGGTGTGGTGGAATGTCCGAAGAGGCGGGACGCGTCTTCGGTGTGTGGCCCCCCCTCACGGACGACCATGACATGGTAGTAGATGTTCTGCGGTAACGATGCGGCGTCAATATTACTAAATACTCGGAGCACGATAAAATCATGAGTTTTTTTGCACGACGTGGGCACATGTGCTATAGGAACGATGGTATTTTTTCATAATTTTTGGTGATGGAGAAGTATCCGAAAAATTCCCTCTACGCGGATTGCCCTTCGCGCGTCTACGGCTGTGGCCGGTGGCCTCCGGGGGCTAGCATGCCGCGAAATCTTGCGTAGGCGCCCTCTCACAAGTCTGGAAGTGTTGTGGCGGTTGCAAACGCCCGACACGCTTGTCCGGGGTGTGCCCCCCCTCACGGACGGCGCCGCCGCCGGCACTTGGAGGGGCCAAACGGACACATGGGGTCTACACGGAGGGGATCTTGCTGTGGGTCTGGCCCGGATGTTGCTCCAAAGTGTTCCTATGGGCTGACCTAACACAACCGGGTGGGGAGGTCCACTGGTCAAAGCCCGTCCGTGCAAAGTCAAAGGGCTAGATCCCGTGGTCAAACGCTACAGGGTTAGGCGGGACGGGGGCACTGGGGGTAGCAATGCCATCGGAGTGTCGCACCGGGCCCTCATACATGCGCGGTGGTGTGGTGGCATGTCCGAAGAGGCGGGACGCGTCTCCGGTGCGTGGCCCCCCCCCCCTTCACGGACGGCAATGACACGGTAGTAGACGTTCTGAGGTAACGATGCGGCGTCAATATTACTAAATACTCGGAGCGCGATAAAATCAAGAGTTTTTTTGCACGACATGGGCACATGTGCTATAGGAACGATGGTATTTTTTCATAATTTTTGGTGATGGAGAGGTATCCGAAAAATTCCC
>NC_057806.1:554425496-554427498 GCF_018294505.1 Triticum aestivum
GGGGTCTACACAGAGGGGATCTTGCTGTGGGTCTGGCCCGGATGTTTCTCCAAAGTGTTCCTATGGGCTGACCTAACACAACCGGGTGGGGAGGTCCACTGGTCAAAGCCCGTCCGTGCAAAGTCAAAGGGCTAGATCCCGTGGTCAAACGCTACAGGGTTAGGCGGGACGTGGGCACTGGGGGTAGCAATGCCACCGGAGCATCGCACCGGGCCCTCATACATGCGCGGTGGTGTGGTGGAATGTCCGAAGAGGCGGGACGCGTCTCCGGTGCGTGGCCCTCCCTCACAGACGGTGATAACATGGTAGTAGACGTTCTGCGGTAACGATGCGGCGTCAATATTACTAAATACTCGGAGCGCGATAAAATCATGAGTTTTTTTGCACGACGTTGGCACATGTGCTATAGGAACGATGGTATTTTTTCATAATTTTTGGTGATGGAGAAGTATCCGAAAAATTCCCTCTACGCGGATTGCCCTTCGCGCGTCTACCTCTGTGGCCGGCGGCCTCCGGGGGCTAGCATGCCGCCAAATCTTGCGTAGGTGGCCTCTCACAAGTCTGGAAGTGTTGTGGCGGTTGCAAACGCCCGGCACGCGTGTCCGGGGTGTGCCCCCCCTCACGGACGGCGCTGCCGCCAGTACCTGGAGGGGGGAAACGGACGCGTGGGGTCTACACGGAGGGGATCTTGCTGTGGGTCTGGCCCGGATGTTGCTCCAAAGTGTTCCTATGGGCTGACCTAACACAACCGGGTGGGGAGGTCCACTGGTCAAAGCCCGTTCGTGCAAAGTCAAAGGGCTAGATCCCGTGGTCAAACGCTACAGGGTTAGGCGGGACGGGGGCACTGGGGGTAGCAATGCCATCAGAGCGTCGCACCAGGCCCTCATATATGCGCGGTGGTGTGGTGGCATGTCCGAAGAGGCGGGACGCGTCTCCGGTGCGTGGCCCCCCCTTCACGGACGGCGATGACACGGTAGTAGACGTTCTGTGGTAACGATGCGGTGTCAATATTACTAAATACTCGGAGCGCGATAAAATCAAGAGTTTTTTTGCACGACATGGGCACATGTGCTATAGGAACGATTGTATTTTTTCATAATTTTTGGTGATGGAGAAGTATCCGAAAAATTCCCTCTATGCGGATTGCCCTTCACGCGTCTACGGCTGTGGCCGGCGGCCTCCCGGGGCTAGCATCCCGCCAAAGCTTGCGTAGGCGGCCTCTCACAAGTCTGGAAGTGTTGTGGCGATTGCAAACGCCCGGCACGCGTGTCCGGGATGTGCCCCCCCTCACGAACGGCGCTGCCGCCGGCACCTGGAGGGGGGAAATGGACGCGTGGGGTCTACATGGAGGGGATCTTGCTGTGGGTCTGGCCCGGATGTTGCTCCAAAGTGTTCCTATGGGCTGACCTAACACAACCGGGTGGGGAGGTCCACTGGTCAAAGCCCGTCCGTGCAAAGTCAAAGGGCTAGATCCCGTGGTCAAACGCTACAGGGTTAGGCGGGACGGGGGCACTGGGGGTAGCAATGCCATCGGAGCGTCGCACCGGGCCCTCATACATGCGCGGTGGTGTGGTGGCATGTCCGAAGAGGCGGGACGCGTCTCCGGTGCGTGGCCCCCCCTTCACGGACGGCGATGACATGGTAGTAGACGTTCTGCGGTAACGATGCGGCGTCAATATTACTAAATACTCGGAGCGCGATAAAATCAAGAGTTTTTTTGCACGACATGGGCACATGTGCTATAGGAACGATGGTATTTTTTCATAATTTCTGGTGATGGAGAAGTATCCGAAAAATTCCCTCTACGCGGATTGCCCTTCACGCGTCTACGGCTGTGGCCGGCGGCCTCCGGGGGCTAGCATCCCGCCAAATCTTGCGTAGGCGGCCTCTCACAAGTCTGGAAGTGTTGTGGTGGTTGCAAACGCCCGGCACGCGTGTCCGGGATGTGCCCCCCCTCACGAACGGCGCTGCCGCCGGCACCTGGAGGGGGGAAACGGACGCG
>NC_057806.1:554427878-554431344 GCF_018294505.1 Triticum aestivum
GGAGGGGATCTTGCTGTGGGTCTGGCCCGGATGTTGCTCCAAAGTGTTCCTATGGGCTGACCTAACACAACCGGGTGGGGAGGTCCACTGGTCAAAGCCCGTCCGTGCAAAGTCAAAGGGCTAGATCCCGTGGTCAAACGCTACAGGGTTAGGCGGGACGGGGGCACTGGGGGTAGCAATGCCATCGGAGCGTCGCACCGGGCCCTCATACATGCGCGGTGGTGTGGTGGCATGTCCGAAGAGGCGGGACGCGTCTCCGGTGCGTGGCCCCCCCTTCACGGACGGCGATGACATGGTAGTAGACGTTCTGCGGTAACGATGCGGCGTCAATATTACTAAATACTCGGAGCGCGATAAAATCAAGAGTTTTTTTGCACGACATGGGCACATGTGCTATAGGAACGATGGTATTTTTTCATAATTTCTGGTGATGGAGAAGTATCCGAAAAATTCCCTCTACGCGGATTGCCCTTCACGCATCTACGGCTGTGGCCGGCGGCCTCCGGGGGCTAGCATCCCGCCAAATCTTGCGTAGGCGGCCTCTCACAAGTCTGCAAGTGTTGTGGTGGTTGCAAACGCCCGGCACGCGTGTCCGGGATGTGCCCCCCCTCACGAACGGCGCTGCCGCCGGCACCTGGAGGGGGGAAACGGACGCGTGGGGTCTACACGGAGGGGATCTTGCTGTGGGTCTGGCCCGGATGTTGCTCCAAAGTGTTCCTATGGGCTGACCTAACACAACCAGGTGGGGAGGTCCACTGGTCAAAGCCCGTCCGTGCAAAGTCAAAGGGCTAGGTCCCATGGTCAAACGCTACAAGGTTAGGCGGGACGGGGGCACTGGGGGTAGCAATGCCACCGGAGCGTCGCACCGGGCCCTCATACATGCGCGGTGGTGTGGTGGAATGTCCGAAGAGGCGGGACGCGTCTCCGGTGCGTGCCCCCCCCTCACGGACGGCGATGACATGGTAGTAGACGTTCTGCGGTAACGATGCGGCGTCAATATTACTAAATACTCGGAGCGCGATAAAATCATGAGTTTTTTTGCACGACGTGGGCACATGTGCTATAGGAATGATGGTATTTTTTCAGAAATTTTGGTGATGGAGAAGTATCCGAAAAATTCCCTCTACGCGGATTGCCCTTCGCGCGTCTACGGCTGTGGCCGGCGGCCTCCGGGGGCTAGCATGCCGCCAAATCTTGCGTAGGCGGCCTCTCACAAGTCTGGAAGTGTTGTGGCGGTTGCAAACGCCCGACACGCGTGTCCGGGGTGCGCCCCCCCTCACGGACGGCGCCGCTGCCGGCACTTGGAGGGGTGAAACGGACGCGTGGGGTCTACACGGAGGGGATCTTGCTGTGGGTCTGGCCCGGATGTTGCTCCAAAGTGTTCCTATGGGCTGACCTAACACAACCGGGTGGGGAGGTCCACTGGTCAAAGCCCGTCCGTGCAAAGTCAAAGGGCTAGATCCCGTGGTCAAACGCTACAGGGTTAGGCGGGACGGGGGCACTGGGGGGTAGCAATGCCACCGGAGTGTCGCACCGGGCCCTCATACATGCGTGGTGGTGTGGTGGCATGTCCGAAGAGGCGGGACGCGTCTCCGGTACGTGGCCCCCCCTCACGGACGTCGATGACACGGTAGTAGACGTTCTGCGGTAACGATGCGGCGTCAATATTACTAAATATTCGGAGCGCGATAAAATAAAGAGTTTTTTTGCACGACGTGGGCACATGTGCTATAGGAACGATGGTATTTTTTCATAATTTTTGGTGATGGAGAAGTATCCAAAAAATTCCCTCTACGCGGATTGCCCTTCGCGCGTCTACGGCTGTGGCCGGCGGCCACCGGGGGCTAGCATGCCGCCAAATCTTGCGTAGGAGGCCTCTCACAAGTCTGGAAGTGTTGTGGCGGTTGCAAACGCCCGGCACGCATGTCCGGGGTGTGCCCCCCCTCACGGACGGCGCCGCCGCCGGCACCTGGAGGGGGGAAACGGACGCATGGGGTCTACACGGAGGGGATCTTGCTGTGGGTCTGGCCCGGATGTTGCTCCAAATTGTTCCTATGGGCTGACCTAACACAACCGGCTAGGGAGGTCCACTGGTCAAAGCCCGTCCGTGCAAAGTCAAAGGGCTAGGTCCCGTGGTCAAACGCTACAGGGTTAGGCGGGACGGGGGCACTGGGGGTAGCAATGCCACCGGAGCGTCGCACCGGGCCCTCATACATGCGCGGTGGTGTGGTGGAATGTCCGAAGAGGCGGGACGCGTCTCCGGTGCGTGGCCCCCCCTCACGGACGGCGATGACATGGTAGTAGACGTTCTGCGGTAACGATGCGGCGTCAATATTACTAAATACTCGGAGCGCGATAAAATCATGAGTTTTTTTGCACGACGTGGGCACATGTGCTATAGGAACGATGGCATTTTTTCAGAAATTTTGGTGATGGAGAAGTATCCGAAAAATTCCCTCTACGCGGATTGCCCTTCGCGCGTCTACGGCTGTGGCCGGCGGCCTCCATGGGCTAGCATGCCGCCAAATCTTACGTAGGCGGCCTCTCACAAGTCTGGAAGTGTTGTGGCGGTGGCAAACGCCCGGCACGCGTGTCCGGGGTGTGCCCCCCCTCACGGACGGCGCCGCTGTCGGCACTTGGAGGGGGGAAACGGACGCGTGGGGTCTACACGGAGGGGATCTTGCTGTGGGTCTGGCCCGGATGTTGCTCCAAAGTGTTCCTATGGGCTGACCTAACACAACCGGGTGGGGAGGTCCACTGGTCAAAGCCCGTCCGTGCAAAGTCAAAGGGCTAGATCCCGTGGTCAAACGCTACAGGGTTAGGCGGGACGGGGGCACTGGGGGTAGCAATGCCACCGGAGTGTCGCACCGGGCCCTCATACATGCGGGGTGGTGTGGTGGCATGTCCGAAGAGGCGGGACGCGTCTCCGGTGCGTGGCCCCCCTCACGGACGGCGATGACACGGTAGTAGACGTTCTGCGGTAACGATGCGGCGTCAATATTACTAAATACTCGAAGCGCGATAAAATAAAGAGTTTTTTTGCACGACGTGGGCACATGTGCTATAGGAACGATGGTATTTTTTCATAATTTTTGGTGATGGAGAAGTATCCGAAAAATTCTGTCACATCCCTAGCTCTACCTTGGCCTTGTACTAGCTTGGTTGCTGCATCATGTTTAAATTCAAATGAAATTTGAACTGAGGAATTCAGAAGCCTCAAAACCCTAATTAAAAGAAGGGCAAGCAACCCTTAAATTGCATTCTGTGAATCCAAAATGCCCTAAAAATAGTTTTGTGAATTTTGGCAAGAGTTATATATCAAACCAAAATTCTGGAATATTTTTAAGGAATTATTTGGTCTCTGAATTTAAATCAATAATCTATTTGAATTTGGGGATATATTCATAATATATAATGAATATATTTTCAAATGCTTTGAAATATTTTATGTACTTTTGGAATAGTC
>NC_057806.1:554433645-554437478 GCF_018294505.1 Triticum aestivum
CCCCCCCCCCTTCACGGACGGCAATGACACGGTAGTAGACGTTCTGAGGTAACGATGCGGCGTCAATATTACTAAATACTCGGAGCGCGATAAAATCAAGAGTTTTTTTGCACGACATGGGCACATGTGCTATAGGAACGATGGTATTTTTTCATAATTTTTGGTGATGGAGAGGTATCCGAAAAATTCCCTCTACGTGGATTGCCCTTCACGCGTCTACGGCTGTGGCCGGCGGCCTCCGGGGCTACATCCCGCCAAATCTTGCGTAGGCGGCCTCTCACAAGTCTGGAAGTGTTGTGGCGGTTGCAAACGCCCGGCACGCATGTCCGGGATGTGCCCCCCCTCACGGACGGCGCTGCCGCCGGCACCTGGAGGGGGGAAACGGACGCGTGGGGTCTACACAGAGGGGATCTTGCTGTGGGTCTGGCCCGGATGTTTCTCCAAAGTGTTCCTATGGGCTGACCTAACACAACCGGGTGGGGAGGTCCACTGGTCAAAGCCCGTCCGTGCAAAGTCAAAGGGCTAGATCCCGTGGTCAAACGCTACAGGGTTAGGCGGGACGTGGGCACTGGGGGTAGCAATGCCACCGGAGCGTCGCACCGGGCCCTCATACATGCGCGGTGGTGTGGTGGAATGTCCGAAGAGGCGGGACGCGTCTCCGGTGCGTGGCCCTCCCTCACAGACGGTGATAACATGGTAGTAGACGTTCTGCGGTAACGATGCGGCGTCAATATTACTAAATACTCGGAGCGCGATAAAATCATGAGTTTTTTTGCACGACGTTGGCACATGTGCTATAGGAACGATGGTATTTTTTCATAATTTTTGGTGATGGAGAAGTATCCGAAAAATTCCCTCTACGCGGATTGCCCTTCGCGCGTCTACCTCTGTGGCCGGCGGCCTCCGGGGGCTAGCATGCCGCCAAATCTTGCGTAGGCGGCCTCTCACAAGTCTGGAAGTGTTGTGGCGGTTGCAAACGCCCGGCACGCGTGTCCGGGGTGTGCCCCCCCTCACGGACGGCGCTGCCGCCAGTACCTGGAGGGGGGAAACGGACGCGTGGGGTCTACACGGAGGGGATCTTGCTGTGGGTCTGGCCCGGATGTTGCTCCAAAGTGTTCCTATGGGCTGACCTAACACAACCGGGTGGGGAGGTCCACTGGTCAAAGCCCGTTCGTGCAAAGTCAAAGGGCTAGATCCCGTGGTCAAACGCTACAGGGTTAGGCGGGACGGGGGCACTGGGGGTAGCAATGCCATCAGAGCGTCGCACCAGGCCCTCATACATGCGCGGTGGTGTGGTGGCATGTCCGAAGAGGCGGGACGCGTCTCCGGTGCGTGGCCCCCCCTTCACGGACGGCGATGACACGGTAGTAGACGTTCTGTGGTAACGATGCGGTGTCAATATTACTAAATACTCGGAGCGCGATAAAATCAAGAGTTTTTTTGCACGACATGGGCACATGTGTTATAGGAACGATTGTATTTTTTCATAATTTTTGGTGATGGAGAAGTATCCGAAAAATTCCCTCTACGCGGATTGCCCTTCACGCGTCTACGGCTGTGGCCGGCGGCCTCCCGGGGCTAGCATCCCGCCAAATCTTGCGTAGGCGGCCTCTCACAAGTCTGGAAGTGTTGTGGCGATTGCAAACGCCCGGCACGCGTGTCCGGGATGTGCCCCCCCTCACGAACGGCGCTGCCGCCGGCACCTGGAGGGGGGAAATGGACGCGTGGGGTCTACATGGAGGGGATCTTGCTGTGGGTCTGGCCCGGATGTTGCTCCAAAGTGTTCCTATGGGCTGACCTAACACAACCGGGTGGGGAGGTCCACTGGTCAAAGCCCGTCCGTGCAAAGTCAAAGGGCTAGATCCCGTGGTCAAACGCTACAGGGTTAGGCGGGACGGGGGCACTGGGGGTAGCAATGCCATCGGAGCGTCGCACCGGGCCCTCATACATGCGCGGTGGTGTGGTGGCATGTCCGAAGAGGCGGGACGCGTCTCCGGTGCGTGGCCCCCCCTTCACGGACGGCGATGACATGGTAGTAGACGTTCTGCGGTAACGATGCGGCGTCAATATTACTAAATACTCGGAGCGCGATAAAATCAAGAGTTTTTTTGCACGACATGGGCACATGTGCTATAGGAACGATGGTATTTTTTCATAATTTCTGGTGATGGAGAAGTATCCGAAAAATTCCCTCTACGCGGATTGCCCTTCACGCGTCTACGGCTGTGGCCGGCGGCCTCCGGGGGCTAGCATCCCGCCAAATCTTGCGTAGGCGGCCTCTCACAAGTCTGGAAGTGTTGTGGTGGTTGCAAACGCCCGGCACGCGTGTCCGGGATGTGCCCCCCCTCACGAACGGCGCTGCCGCCGGCACCTGGAGGGGGGAAACGGACGCGTGGGGTCTACACGGAGGGGATCTTGCTGTGGGTCTGGCCCGGATGTTGCTCCAAAGTGTTCCTATGGGCTGACCTAACACAACCAGGTGGGGAGGTCCACTGGTCAAAGCCCGTCCGTGCAAAGTCAAAGGGCTAGGTCCCATGGTCAAACGCTACAAGGTTAGGCGGGACGGGGGCACTGGGGGTAGCAATGCCACCGGAGCGTCGCACCGGGCCCTCATACATGCGCGGTGGTGTGGTGGAATGTCCGAAGAGGCGGGACGCGTCTCCGGTGCGTGCCCCCCCCCCTCACGGACGGCGATGACATGGTAGTAGACGTTCTGCGGTAACGATGCGGCGTCAATATTACTAAATACTCGGAGCGCGATAAAATCATGAGTTTTTTTGCACGACGTGGGCACATGTGCTATAGGAATGATGGTATTTTTTCAGAAATTTTGGTGATGGAGAAGTATCCGAAAAATTCCCTCTACGCGGATTGCCCTTCGCGCGTCTACGGCTGTGGCCGGCGGCCTCCGGGGGCTAGCATGCCGCCAAATCTTGCGTAGGCGGCCTCTCACTAGTCTGGAAGTGTTGTGGCGGTTGCAAACGCCCGACACGCGTGTCCGGGGTGTGCCCCCCCTCACGGACGGCGCCGCTGCCGGCACTTGGAGGGGGGAAACGGACGCGTGGGGTCTACACGGAGGGGATCTTGCTGTGGGTCTGGCCCGGATGTTGCTCCAAAGTGTTCCTATGGGCTGACCTAACACAACCGGGTGGGGAGGTCCACTGGTCAAAGCCCGTCCGTGCAAAGTCAAAGGGCTAGATCCCGTGGTCAAACGCTACAGGGTTAGGCGGGACGGGGGCACTGGGGGGTAGCAATGCCACCGGAGTGTCGCACCGGGCCCTCATACATGCGTGGTGGTGTGGTGGCATGTCCGAAGAGGCGGGACGCGTCTCCGGTACGTGGCCCCCCCTCACGGACGTCGATGACACGGTAGTAGACGTTCTACGGTAACGATGCGGCGTCAATATTACTAAATATTCGGAGCGCGATAAAATAAAGAGTTTTTTTGCACGACGTGGGCACATGTGCTATAGGAACGATGGTATTTTTTCATAATTTTTGGTGATGGAGAAGTATCCAAAAAATTCCCTCTACGCGGATTGCCCTTCGCGCGTCTACGGCTGTGGCCGGCGGCCACCGGGGGCTAGCATGCCGCCAAATCTTGCGTAGGAGGCCTCTCACAAGTCTGGAAGTGTTGTGGCGGTTGCAAACGCCCGGCACGCATGTCCGGGGTGTGCCCCCCCTCACGGACGGCGCCGCCGCCGGCACCTGGAGGGGGGAAACGGACGCATGGGGTCTACACGGAGGGGATCTTGCTGTGGGTCTGGCCCGGATGTTGCTCCAAATTGTTCCTATGGGCTGACCTAACACAACCGGCTAGGGAGGTCCACTGG
>NC_057806.1:554441080-554450415 GCF_018294505.1 Triticum aestivum
TCGCTAGTAGTTCCACGTGGACTTCGACGTTTAGCTTGTTACCTCAGCTACGATCTTGTGCCTCGGCAGGATTTGGTAGATAGTCAGGCTTCTCAGCCTTTTTCATTTATAGATGTCTGTACTCAGACATGATAGCTTCCGCTTGTGCTTTGACTTGTATGCTCTGAGTGTTGGGTCATGAGACCCATGTTTGTAATATCTCGCTCCTCGGAGCCTATTGAATAAATTACTTGAGTCGTAGAGTCATTTTGTGATGCCATGTTGTATTGCACATATCGAGCATATTGTGTGTATGTTATTGAAATGCTTGGTATGTGTGGGATCTGACCATCTAGTTGTTTATCTTTAGTAGCCTCTCTTACTGGGAAATGTCTCCTAGTGTTTCCACTGAGCCATGGTAGCTTGCTACTGCTCCGGAACACTTAGGCTGGCCGGCATGTGTCCTTCTTCGTTCCTGTGTCTGTCCCTTCGGGAAAATGTCACGCGGTGAATACCGGAGTCCTGTTAGCCCGCTACAGCCCGGTTCACCGGAGTCCTGCTAGCCCAGTGCTACAGCCTGGATTCACTCGTTGATGACCGACACGTTCGATGCTGGGTCATGGATGCCTGTCCCTGTAAGTCTGTGCCACTTTGGGTTTACGACTAGTCATGTCAGCCCGGGCTCCTTATCATATGGATGCTAGCGACACTATCATATACGTGAGCCAAAAGGCGCAAACGGTCCCCGGCAAAGGTAAGGCGACACCCGTGGGGATACCGTGCGTGAGGCCACAAAGTAATATGAGGTGTTACCGGCTAGATCAATGTGACATCGAGTCGGGGTCCTGACAGCGTTGGTATCAGAGCTTGACTGCCTGTAGGATTACCAAGCCAAACTGGTCGAAGTTGAGTCTAGAAATTCTTTAGTTATATAAGGGAATTGATTGTGGGATGGAACGTAAGGCTCTTTTTACTCCTTATACATCATGGCCTTCTGATCTGAGTCATCATCTTCTCTTCTACGGGGATTAAGAACTAGGCTATCTCTTCTTTCTATTAGGATCACGTGTTACTAATCCGTAGACTTATAAGATTTTTGGACTTAAGCCTCTGTTCAGTTTTTACTGCTTCCGTATGTTAATTGTTGATCTCGAAACCGTGATATTGTGCTTCTGAGTGGTTATGCCACCATTTTTGTGAATGTCTCAAATCTTTTCTGAGCATTTACAGCCGTTATGCTGTCCGAGTCATCCCAGGTTTCTAAATAGTCCGATGCATTTGCAAATCCCTTCCTTCTGTTTCCGATGTTTCCATGGGCCAGATTAACCACACTAATCGGTGTGTTGAGGTAATTATTGCTTTGACATATATGTTGGAGCTATTATTATGACCCTAGGTGTTTTAGGGAGTCACCTAGTAATCTAGCAATGTTTTGTGTCCCAGTGTGATGATTCTGGCCGTCATTATCGAAAGCATCCCGTGATGCTACTTAGTAGTAGGTATTCTATTCCTTGGGCTTTGAACCCGAGATTCACTCTACTTACTTCATGTTGATAGTGTTTGCTAGTTCCTTTAGGATATTAGTAACTTTGCGATAGTCCTCGAGGTCCGTGGTATTTCCTTCTTCCAAATACTATGAACCGCTTATGGCAGATGTTTATTGGATCAAAAGATCACAATTAGAGTACTCTTGAGGAGTTCTCCATTCATAAATCGTGACTCTGCCAGTTCTACCTTTCTGCATGGGTTATCCGGAAGAAATATGTTGAACTTGGTTCGACATACTAATCTATGCATCCACAACTCAGAAAATTATATGTTCCTTTGAGTTGTTCTCCGTAGTTGCATTTTGACCCTCGTCTATCAATTGATAGTCAAGAGTATGCGTGCGTTCGTTTATCGATGCCTATTACTCTTGTGGTCCGTCAAGCCATTCTGTCCTGAATGACTTGGAGAAACAAACTCCAGTACCTCTTCCATATCCAGGATTGGGTCAAAGAAGTTGTGCTCCGCAGATCAAATTGCTAACCCAGCTTTTGTTCTGCTCTACCTTGGAGTATTACATATTTTATATCGAGATTGTTATAGGAATTGCACACCATCCCATGAACTCTTGGTACAGTGACACTTCGTGCCATCACTGTTCATTCCTCGGTCTTCGTGTTGATGCAACCGGAATACCGACAAATGAATTGTGATGTGTGAAATCAATACGCCTAGCAACCTCGTTGCTGGGTAGTTAAAGGACAATAATTTTATTCTTAGTGTGTTGGTTATTGAATCATCATTCTAAGATTGATCGTGCTACCTAGTCCATTCTCCTGGTTCACTCCTCGATCGATGAGTTAGGATTATTTCAAATTCTTACTCTATTGATCATATCGTCTTGCCCTGAAAAGCAAGATTGTTCTCGAGCTTAGTAACATACCGGTGGCTCGTGATTCTCTGAATATCTTCTTAGAAGTATTACCAGGTTGTCACCTGACCGCTATGTTGAGCTCGTGATCAAGTTGGTTTTTGTGAACCATCCTTCTCCAAGAATCTGTGTTGGATATCCCTGAGCTAGTTGGTTAAGTTAGACAACGACTTGGAGAGTTGGAAGATAAAAGCTTGCCTGACTTAGTTCGTTCCGAAGGGATATTCTTGTGTAGTGTGTGCTGAAGAAAGATGATATCTTCATCGATTGGTCCCTGTGATCAGTCGCTGGATCTATTGTCTTATCAATCCTTTGATTTGAGTGTGGGCTATCGTCAAATCAAATCAGAACCAACGATATTCGTAATGTTGTCTTACTCGTGGTTGATTCCTCGAGCATACACCGTTATATCTTTGGTCTGACCAATGCTATCACTGTGTTCACTTAACTATGGAATTCCTTTTAAAAGGAAACCTAGATGAATTGTTGTTGAGCCCATTGACAACATCCTTATCTCCTCCATAATTTTGTTGAACATTAAGCTAGTGTTGGAGATTTTTGAAAGCATTTGTTCATGCTAGCTCATGAAGCATATGTTTGGATGAAGGTAGTGACTTCCTTTAATTCATGTGCATCTGATGCAAGTTGCCGCCGTGGATTCGAGAAAGTCAATGTTGTTTTCTTGGAATCATTCCAAATCAGTCATGCACACGTGCGAAGTATTCTGTGGTCTGGAGACTTGCAACCTTCATTCCATATGTGTTCCGAGCACACCAAGCCACTGATTGATTTGTTCAAGGAGAAGAAGTTCCTTCTTAAGAGCATGCCTTATGCAAGGATTTTGATATCCTCGTTGATGGTTCCCCACCTGAACTCGGTAGTGTTTTATTATAAGACTACCACGTGGTCATGTTTGTCTGGGACAGCGTGTTCACATGTTTGTAGCAGAACCAGCTCGTGTTTTGGAGCTTGCTATCGTAGTTCATCTCCCGAGAATCCCGCAACGTCATCTCGTCGATTTGTGTTGCAAACTTTCATTTTTCTTCCTAGACTCGATGAGTCTGGAATATCCTGACACCAACCAGATCTGAATCTCAGACAGATATGATGGTTTGGAACATTTCCCAAGAACTATAATATTGGTCCCTCGATAACCGGTAAAGTGGATGTCGTGGCCAACACACCCAGCCGGAAGACCTGTTATTATAACATCTTGATTGAGGAAGTTGGCCACCTCCCCATAAGGATTTCGTAGGGTTTACTTCCTAGTTGTCCCTATGGATTTTTGTGTTTCCGAAGTCCGACCTCTTACTTGATGTTCTAGTTATCAAACCATATCTATGAATGGGATACACTAGCACGTCAAGGAGAACATTAGAAGCGGAGTGCTAAATGTCTCTCGGTCGATCATCCAGATTTTATTCCCTTGGCCCCGCCAAGGGTGAAATCTAAGAAAGTGTTATCTTCCTTTGCATCTGCATCATCCATCATCATTCATCAGGGTAGCAAGTTGTGTTGCCAGGATCCTTGACACGGAAATTGGTAGAATCTTGATGATTGTGGAAATGCTCAAGTTCTTGAGAGCACGCACAAGCGCTACGTGTTATCATCGGCACTAACTGGGTTTGCTCTCAGTTTCCTCGGCAATGCTATGACCTACTCAAATAGTGAATTCACTCTCTTTTGTTGGGTTCTTCCCCAGTTACCAGAATCATTCCCATCATTTGCATTTTGTTCCCAGCTTGCACCGCCAATGTGCCATTCTACCATGGGTCTCTTCCATTTCCGGTGATAAGTAAAATCATCCATTACGTTGTCTTCAACAAGGTAATCCACATCATCCAAGTCCGAGTATGCCATTCTACCGACCCCCTCCAAACGATCGCTCGAGAATTGTCTTAGGCTGGTTTAAAGAGTTTCAATGATCTCTGAATCAAAAGTAATTCTTTTTGCCACTTAAGGGAATATCTCTACGAGTCACGGTTCCGAAGGTGTCTCGTTGTGGTATCATGGCAACTCAACTCCTCGCTACGTTGACAATCGTTTACCACCTTCCTAGGTGTGGAATTGTTGTCTACCTAGTGAACCTTCGTCATCCGCTTCTTTCCACCCCTCTTGATGTGTATCTCGTGTCTCAACCCGAGAGTTGGTCCTATGTCTCTTTCCGTGAGTTGTTCGATCTTCGAGAAGATCGACCCTTCTAGAGTCTTCTTCTTCCCTCCATGTCATGTTGGCAGGATTTCTCAGAGCAAGACGGCAAGGCAAAGATGGTGGATGAATCAACGTTCAATTGAAGTGCAACCGGGATCGTGAAGATTATACTAGCTTGCGTTACCCCTTCACCCTACCCTACGCTTGAATCTCGAGATGAGATTCTTGTTTAGTGGGGGTGAGTTGTCACATCCCTAGCTCTACCTTGGCCTTGTACTAGCTTGGTTGCTGCATCATGTTTAAATTCAAATGAAATTTGAACTGAGGAATTCAAAAGCCTCAAAACCCTAATTAAAAGAAGGGCAAGCAACCCTTAAATTGCATTCTGTGAATCCAAAATGCCCTAAAAATAGTTTTGTGAATTTTGGCAAGAGTTATATATCAAACCAAAATTCTGGAATATTTTTAAGGAATTATTTGGTCTCTGAATTTAAATCAATAATCTATTTGAATTTGGGGATATATTCATAATATATAATGAATATATTTTCAAATGCTTTGAAATATTTTATGTACTTTTGGAATAGTCCAGAAAGGTAACATAAAATATTTCAGAATGTTTTGGCACTGTATGAAATCATTTTGAATTTGAAAACAGTGGAAAAATAAAATAAAAAGGGAAACAGAACAGAAAAAAATAAAAGGAGCAAAGCTTACCTGTGCAGCCCACCAGAGCCGGCCCAGCTCCTGTGCTGGTCCAGCACTGTGCGGCCCAGCCCACCGCGGTCGCCACCGTCTTCAACCTCCTGCCAGTAGGCAGGAGGGCGTGTGCCCGACGCGCGCGCGCACGCTCCGGCCACCTCCTGCTTACCCGCTCACCGCTGGAGGCACCCGAGGGCGCCACGCACTCCCCCTCGCCCCTGCACCTCCCCTCTCTTCCCCTGGACCCCGTTCCCTCCTCTGCTCTCTCCCTGCATGCGCCCGAGCGGAGCTCGTCGTCGCCGACGCCGTTCGCCGTAGCCACCGTGCTCCCCACTGCCACCCGAAGTACCCAGGAGATCCGCCCCGACCCCCTCTTCCTCCTCGCCGTGAAGCACACCGCGGGAGTCCCTGCATCACCGCCATCGCCGTCGTCTTCTACCTCGGACCCGCCGGCCATCTTCGTCAAATTCGTCGGCTCCGGTGCCTCCCCGAGCTCCCCGAGGCCACCGTCGCAACCCCTTTGAGCTTGCCGTCATTTCCCCTCATCTCTCTCCCTCGCGTGCACCCTGTAGCCGCCGCCCCACGAGCACCCGAAGCTGCCGTCCGCCATGGCCGGTGAGCTCCGTGCTCCCGAGCTCCTCCGCCTGCGCTCGTTGTCTCCGGGTGTTCCTAGTGACCCCAGCATCCCGTAGAGCCCATCAGCTGACCTTGCCGTACCGTGTAACGCCGAACCCGAGCACGCCCGAGCTCCGGCCGCCGCTGCCGAGCTCGGGGCCATCGTCCCCGGCCGCCCTAGCTGCTGCTGCTTGCTGAAACGGGTGCGGGTGAGCTCCAGCTCCCCGTAGCCGCTCTCCTCCGTCCATTTGGACGCCGGAGGAGCGATCCCGAAGCCCTCCGCCGTGCCTGTTGCCGCCGGCGTTGAGTCGCCGGCCTGTTTAGGCCATTTGACCGGGGTTTGACCTCCCCTGGGTCATTTACATGTGGGCCCGGGGCCCTGCTAATTTAGTTTAGATGCTAATTAAAATTTAGCTAACCCACTGCCTCACTGACAGGTGGGCCCTACCCTTTAATTAACCCGGCTAACCATTTAGTTAAGTTATTTAAACTCTGTTAAATCATTGTGCAGCTGACATGTGGGTCCCATAGGTCAGGTTTGACCCGGACCAGCCCCTGTTGACCTGCTGACGTCATGATGATGTCAGGCTGACGCAATAAACCATTTTCTGGATTTATTATAATTCAGGAAATTCCAGAAAATAGTAAAAACTTCTAAAATTCATAGAAAATTAACCGTAACTCCAAATTAAATAATTTATATATGAAAAATTATCAGAAAAATTCAAAGAATCCATCTGTACCATTTTCATGCATGTTAGAACAACTTATAGCTGCTGTTTAGCACAAATTAAATAAAGGGCATTTAAATAATCACATATGGAGTTTGAATTTGAATCTTGGATTCAAACCAACTGCATTTAATCTGGTTTTAGTTGCATTAGCCCAAAACACATTCATTTTGCCATGTCATGATCATGCATCATATTGTGCATTGCATTGATTGTGTTCCTTTTTGTGTTGCCGGTATTTGTCCCCTCTCGATAGACGTGATACCGATGATGTGATCGTTGACACTGATGAAGACTCAATGTTATCTTCAGAAGTGCCAGGCAAGCAAAACCCCCTTGTTCATTCCGATACAATCCTACTCTCTCGCTCCTGCTCTCTTTTACTGCATTAGGACAACAACGACATATTTGTTACTTGCTGCGGTAGCTGAACCCTTTATCCTCTGCATGACCTGTCATTCCACAGTAATTAGATGAAACCCACTAGCATGAGTAGGAGTTGTTTGAGCCCTGATGTGCCTACTCATTCATGCTTGTTTGTCATGCCTGCTACTGCTTAGAGTTGAGTCAGGTCTGATTCATCGGGGATGAATCAAAGGTGTGTGAACATGTCCTACTGTGTGTGAGCTAAGTGTGTGAACACGATTTGGTAAAGGTAGCGGTGAGAGGCCATGTAGGAGTACATGGTGGGTTGTCTCATTGCAGCCGTCCTCAGGAACTGAGTTCTGTGTTTGTGATCCATGATTCAGCTACTACCACGCATTGGGCCCGAAACCAATGGACCCTCTCGGCTTCTTAATCACCCTTGTCCTCTGTCCAGGAGTTGCAAGTAGTTTCTGGTGTTTGTAGTATGCTAGAGGCCGTGCGCAGCGCTGACCGTAGGGGTGGGCTGTGATGCGGTAGGCACGTGGCACGGTGTACCGGGCGCCCGTTTGGTGTCTCGGGAACCCTGTTCACATCGTTTGGGGCTGTGAGCGAAACTCCGGCCGGATCTCCTCATGGATGGAACCCGAATAGGCGATAAACCTGGACTAGAGACTTGAGTGTTTAGGTAGGCCGTGGCCGACACCCACGTTGGGCTTCCGCTTGAAGGTTGCCGAGTACATGTCGTGTAAACGGCGGTAAGTGGTGAGAGCGTGTGTGAAGAAGTACACCCCTGCAGGGTTAACCTAATCTATTCGAATAGCCGTGTCCGCGGAAAAGGACTTCTGGGTTGCTTATATCAGTTCATAGACAAGTGAAAGTGGATACTCTAAAATACGCAAAATAAGCATGAGTGCTATGGATGGCGTTCTCGTAGGGAGACGGGAGCGGATCCTTAGTGGTGTATTGATATGGTGAATATGTGGACTCGTGTGCGCCACCTCAAAAGTTACTCGCAGTCGTAGTTCAGGATAGCCACCGAGTCAAAGCTGGCTTGCTGCAGTTAAACCCCACCATCCCCTTTGTTGATAATGATGCATATGTAGATAGTTCTGATGTAAGTCTTGCTGGGTACATTTGTACTCACGTTTGCCTATTTTATGTTTTGCAGAGAGACTTCGGTCTCGCTAGTAGTTCCACGTGGACTTCGACGTTTAGCTTGTTACCTCAGCTACGATCTTGTGCCTCGGCAGGATTTGGTAGATAGTCAGGCTTCTCAGCCTTTTTCATTTATAGATGTCTGTACTCAGACATGATAGCTTCCGCTTGTGCTTTGACTTGTATGCTCTGAGTGTTGGGTCATGAGACCCATGTTTGTAATATCTCGCTCCTCGGAGCCTATTGAATAAATTACTTGAGTCGTAGAGTCATTTTGTGATGCCATGTTGTATTGCACATATCGAGCATATTGTGTGTATGTTATTGAAATGCTTGGTATGTGTGGGATCTGACCATCTAGTTGTTTATCTTTAGTAGCCTCTCTTACTGGGAAATGTCTCCTAGTGTTTCCACTGAGCCATGGTAGCTTGCTACTGCTCCGGAACACTTAGGCTGGCCGACATGTGTCCTTCTTCGTTCCTGTGTCTGTCCCTTCGGGGAAATGTCACGCGGTGAATACCGGAGTCCTGTTAGCCCGCTACAGCCTGGTTCACCGGAGTCCTGCTAGCCCAGTGCTACAGCCTGGATTCACTCGTTGATGACCGACACGTTCGATGCTGGGTCATGGATGCCTGTCCCTGTAAGTCTGTGCCACTTTGGGTTTACGACTAGTCATGTCAGCCCGGGCTCCTTATCATATGGATGCTAGCGACACTATCATATACGTGAGCCAAAAGGCGCAAACGGTCCCGGGCAAAGGTAAGGCGACACCCGTGGGGATACCGTGCGTGAGGCCGCAAAGTAATATGAGGTGTTACCGGCTAGATCGATGTGACATCGAGTCGGGGTCCTGACAAATTCCCTCTACGCGGATTGCCCTTCGCGCGTCTACGGCTGTGGCCGGCGGCCTCCGGGGGCTAGCATGCCGCCAAATCTTGCGTAGGAGGCCTCTCACAAGTTTGGAAGTGTTGTGGCGGTTGCAAACGCCCGGCACGCATGTCCGGGGTGTGCCCCCCCTCACGGACGGCGCCGCCGCCGGCACCTGGAGGGGGGAAACGGACGCATGGGGTCTACACGGAGGGGATCTTGCTGTGGGTCTGGCCCGGATGTTGCTCCAAAGTGTTCCTATGGGCTGACCTAACACAACCGGCTAGGGAGGTCCACTGGTCAAAGCCCGTCCGTGCAAAGTCAAAGGGCTATATCCCGTGGTCAAACGCTAC
>NC_057806.1:554450602-554472673 GCF_018294505.1 Triticum aestivum
CTACAGGGTTAGGCGGGACGGGGGCACTTGGGGGGGGGGGGGTAGCAATGCCACCGGAGCGTCGCACCGGGCCCTTATACATACGCGGTGCTGTGGTGGCATGTCCGAAGAGGTGGGACGCGTCTCCGGTGCGTGCCCCCCCCCGTCACGGACGGCGATGACATGGTAGTAGACGTTCTGCGGTAACGATGCGGCGTCAATATTACTAAATACTCAGAGCGCGATAAAATCATGAGTTTTTTTGCACGACGTGGGCACATGTGCTATAGGAACGATGGTATTTTTTCATAATTTTTGGTGATGGAGAAGTATCCGAAAAATTTCCTCTACGCGGATTGCCCTTCGCGCGTCTACGGCTGTGGCCGGCGGCCTCCGGGGGCTAGCATGCCGCCAAATCTTGCGTAGGCGGCCTCTCACAAGTTTGGAAGTGTTGTGGCAGTTGCAAACGCCCGGCACGTGTGTCTGGGGTGTGCCCCCCCTCAAGGACGGCGCCGCCGTCGGCACTTGGAGGGGGGAAACGGACGCGTGGGGTCTACACGGAGGGGTTCTTGCTGTGGGTTTGGCCCGGATGTTGCTCCACAGTATTCCTATGGGCTGACCTAACACAACCGGGTAGGGAGGTCCACTGGTCTAAGCCCGTCCGTGCAAAGTCAAAGGGCTAGATCCTGTGGTCAAACGCTACAGGGTTAGGCAGGACGGGGGCACTGGGGGTAGCAATGCAACCGGAGTGTCGCACCGGGCCCTCATACATGCGTGGTGGTGTGGTGGCATGTCCGAAGAGGCGGGACGCGTCTCCGGTGCGTGCCCTCCCCTCACGGACGGCGATGACACGGTAGTAGACGTTCCGCGGTAACGATGCGGCGTCAATATTACTAAATACTCGGAGCGCGATAAAATCAAG
This sequence comes from Triticum aestivum, assembly GCF_018294505.1. Classification (NCBI taxonomy): domain Eukaryota; kingdom Viridiplantae; phylum Streptophyta; class Magnoliopsida; order Poales; family Poaceae; genus Triticum; species Triticum aestivum. The sequence goes on from NC_057806.1 coordinate 554,451,504, forward strand.
AGTTTTTTTGCACGATGTGGGCACATGTGCTATAGGAATGATGGTATTTTTTCATAATTTTTGGTGATGGACAAGTATCTGAAAAATTCCCTCTACGCGGATTGCCCTTTGCGAGTCTACGGCTGTGGCCGGCAGCCTCCGGGGGCTAGCATGCCGCCAAATCGTGCGTAGGCGGCCTCTCACAAGTTTGGAAGTGTTGTGGCGGTTGCAAACGCCCGGCACGCATGTCCGGGGTGTGCCCCCCCTCAAGGACGGCGCCGCCACCGGCACTTGGAGGGAGGAAACGGACACATGGGGTCCACACGGAGGGGATCTTGTTGTGGGTCTGGCCCGGATGTTGCTCCAAAGTGTTCCTATGGGCTGACCTAACACAACCGGCTGGGGAGGTCCACTGGTCAAAGCCCGTCCGTGCAAAGTAAAAGGGCTATATCCCGTGGTCAAACGCTACAGGGTTAGGCGGGACGGGGGCACTGGGGGTAGCAATGCCACCGGAGCATCGCACCGGGCCCTCATACATGCGCGGTGGTGTGGTGGCATGTCCGAAGAGGCGGGACGCGTCTCCGGTGCGTGCCCCCCCCCCTCACGGACGGCGATGACACGGTAGTAGACGTTCTGCGGTAACGATGCGGCGTCAATATTACTAAATTCTCGGAGCGCGATAAAATCAAGAGTTTTTTTGCACGACATGGGCACATGTGCTATAGGAACGATGGTATTTTTTCATAATTTTTGGTGATGGAGAAGTATCCGAAAAATTCCCTCTACGCGGATTGCCCTTCGCGCGTCTACGGTTCTTGTCGGCGGCCTCCGGGGGCTAGCATGCCGCTAAATCGTAGGCGGCCTCTCACAAGTCTGGATGTGTTGTGGCGGTTGCAAACGCCCGACACGCGTGTCCGGGGTGTGCCCCCTCTCATGGACGGCGCTGCCGCCGGCACCTGGAGGGGGGAAACGGACGCATGGGGTCTACACGGAGGGGATCTTGCTGTGGGTCTGGCCCGGATGTTGCTCCAAAGTGTTCCTATGGGCTGACCTAATACAACCGGGTGGGGAGGTCCACTGGTCAAAGCCCGTCCGTGCAAAGTCAAAGGGCTAGATCCCGTGGTCAAACGCTACAGGGTTAGGCGGGACGGGGGCACTGGGGGTAGCAATGCCACCGGAGCGTCGCACCGGGCCCTCATACATGCGTGGTGGTGTGGTGGCATGTCCGAGGAGGCGGGACGCGTCTCCGATGCGTGGCCCCCCTCACGGACGGCGATGACACGGTAGTAGATATTCTGCGGGAACGATGCGGCGTCAATATTACTAAATACTCGGAGCGCGATAAAATCATGAGTTTTTTGCATGACGTGGGCACATGTGCTATAGGAACGATGGTATTTTTTCATAATTTTTGGTGATGGAGAAGTATCCGAAAAATTCCCTCTACGCGGATTGCCCTTCGCGCGTCTACGGCTGTGGCCGGCGGCCTCCGGGGGCTAGCATGCCGCCAAATCTTGCGTAGGCGGCCTCTCACAGGTCTGGAAGTGTTGTGGTGGTTGCAAACGCCCGGCACGCGTGTCCGGGATGTGCCTCCCTCATGGACGGCGCTGCCGCCGGCACCTGGAGGGGGGATACTGACGCGTGGGGTCTACACGGAGGGGATCTTGTTGTGGGTCTGGCCCGGATGTTGCTCCGAAGTGTTCCTATGGGCTGACCTAACACAACCGGGTGGGGAGGTCCACTGGTCAAAGCCCGTCCGTGCAAAGTCAAAGGGCTAGATCCCGTGGTCAAACGCTACAGGGTTAGGCGGGACGGGGGCACTGGGGGGTAGCAATGCCACCGGAGCATCGCACCAGGCCCTCATACATGCGCGGTGGTGTGGTGGCATGTCCGAAGAGGCGGGACGCGTCTCCGGTGCGTGGCCCCCCTCACGGACGGCGATGACACGGTAGTAGACGTTCTGCGATAACGATGCGGCGTCAATATTACTAAATACTCGGAGCGCTATAAAATCAAGAGTTTTTTTGCACGACATGGGCACATGTGCTATAGGAACGATGGTACTTTTTCATAATTTTTGGTGATGGAGAAGTATCCAAAAAATTCCCTCTACGCGGATTGCCCTTTGCGCGTCTACAGCTGTGGCCGGCGTCCTCCGGGGGCTAGCATGCTGCCAAATCTTGCGTAGGTGGCCTCTCACAAGTCTAGAAGTGTTGTGGTGGTTGCAAACGCTCGGCACGCGTGTCCGGGATGTGCCACCCTCATGGACGGCGCTGCCGCCGGCACCTGGAGGGGGGAAACTGACGCGTGGGGTCTACACGGAGGGGATCTTGCTGTGGGTCTGGCCCAGATGTTGCTCCGAAGTGTTCCTATGGGCTGACCTAACACAACCGGGTGGGGAGGTCCACTGGTCAAAGCCCGTCCATGCAAAGTCAAAGGGCTAGATCCCGTGGTCAAACGCTACAGGGTTAGGCGGGACGGGGGCACTGGGGGGTAGCAATGCCACCGGAGCATCGCACCGGGCCCTCATACATGTGCGGTGGTGTGGTGGCATGTCCGAAGAGGCGGGACGCGTCTCCGGTGCGTGGCCCCCCTCACGGACGGCGATGACACGGTAGTAGACGTTCTGCGATAATGATGCGGCGTCAATATTACTAAATACTCGGAGCGCGATAAAATCAAGAGTTTTTTTGCACGACATGGGCACATGTGCTATAGGAACGATGGTAATTTTTCATAATTTTTGGTGATGGAGAAGTATCCGAAAAATTCCCTCTATGGGGATTGCCCTTCGCGCGTCTACGGCTGTGGCCGGCGGCCTCCGGGGGCTAGCATGCCGCCAAATATTGCGTAGGCGGCCTCTCACAAGTCTGGAAGTGTTGTGGCGGTTGCAAACGCCCGGCACGCGTGTCCGGGGTGTGCCCCCCCTCACGGACGGCGCTGCCGCCGGCACCTGGAGGGGGGAAACGGACGTGTGGGGTCTACACGGAGGGGATCTTGCTGTGGGTCTGGTCCGGATGTTGCTCCAAAGTGTTCCTATGGGCTGACCTAACACAATCGGGTGGGGAGCTCCACTGGTCAAAGCCCGTCTATGCAAAGTCAAAGGGCTAGATCCCATGGTCAAACGCTACAGGGTTAGGCGGGACGGGGGCACTGGGGGTAGCAATGCCACCGGAGCATCGCACCGGGCCCTCATACATGCGCGGTGGTGTCGTGGCATGTCCGAAGAGGCGGGACGCGTCTCCGGTCCGTGGCCCCCCCTGCACGGACGGCGATGACACGGTAGTAGACGTTCTACGCTAACGATGCGGCATCCATATTACTAAATACTTGGACCACGATAAAATCAAGAGTTTTTTTGCACGACATGGGCACATGTGCTATAGGAACGATGATATTTTTTCATAATTTTTGGTGATGGAGAAGTATCCGAAAAATTCCATCTACGCGGATTGCCCTTCGCGCGTCTACGGCTGTGGCCGGCGGCCTGCGGGGCTAGCATGCTGCCAAATCTTGTGGAGGCGGCCTCTCACAAGTCTGGAAGTGTTGTGGTGGTTGCAAATGCCCGGCACGCGTGTCCGGGATGTGGCCCCCCTCACGGACAGCGCTGCCACCGGCACCTGGAGGGGGGAAATGGACGCGTGGCATCTACACGGAGGGGATCTTGCTGTGGGTCTGGCCCGGATGTTGCTCGAAAGTGTTCCTATGGGTTGACCTAACACAACCGGGTGGGGAGGTCCACTTGTCAAAGCCCTTCCATGCAAAGTCAAAGGGCTAGATCCCGTGGTCAAACGCTACAGGGTTAGGCGGGACGGGGGCACTGGGGGTAGCAATGCCACCGGAGCGTTTCACTGGGCCCTCATACATGCGGGGTGGTGTGGTGGCATGTCCGAAGAGGCGGGACGTGTCTCCGGTGCGTGGCCCCCCCTCACGGACGGTAATGACACGGTAGTAGACGTTCTGCGGTAACGATGCGGCGTCAATATTACTAAATACTCGGAGCGCGATAAAATCATGAGTTTTTTTGCACGACGTGGGCACATGTGCTGTAGGAACGATGGTATTTTTTCATAATTTTTGGTGATGGAGAAGTATCCGAAAAATTCCATCTACGCGGATTGCCCTTCGCGCGTCTACGGCTGTGGCCGGCGGCCTCCGGGGGCTAGCATGCCGCCAAATCTTGCATAGGCGGCCTATCACAAGTCTGGAAGTGTTGTGGCGGTTGCAAATGCCCGGCACGCGTGTCCGGGGTGTGCCCCTCCTCACGGACGGCGCCGCCGCCGGCACTTGGAGGGGGGAAACGGACGCGTGGGGTCTACACGGAGGGGATCTTGCTGTGGGTCTGGCCCGGATGTTGCTCCAAAGTGTTCCTATGGGCTGACCTAACACAACCGGGTGGGGAGGTCCACTGGTCAAAGCCCGTCCATGCAAAGTCAAAGGGCTAGATCCCGTGGTCAAACGCTACAGGGTTAGGCGGGACGGGGGCACTTGGGGGGGTAGCAATGCCACCGGAGCGTCGCACCGGGCCCTCATACATGTGCGGTGGTGTGGTGGCATGTCCGAAGAGGCGGGACACATCTCCGGTGCGTGGCCCCCCCTCACGGACGGCGATGACACGGTAGTAGACGTTATGCGGTAACAATGCGGCGTCAATATTACTAAATACTCGGAGCGCGATAAAATCATGAGTTTTTTTGTACAACGTGGGAACATGTGCTATAGGAACGATGGTATTTTTTCATAATTTTTGGTGATGGAGAAGTATCCGGAAAATTCCCTCTATGCGGATTGCCCTTCGTGCGTCTACGGCTGTGGCCGGCGGGCTCCGGGGGCTAGCATGCCACCAAATCTTGCGTAGGCGGCCTCTCACAAGTCTGAAGTGTTGTGGCTGAAGGAAATATGCCCTAGAGGCAATAATAAAGTTATTATTTATTTCCTTATATCATGATAAATGTTTATTATTCATGCTAGAATTGTATTAACCGGAAACATAATACATGTGTGAATACATAGACAAACTTAGTGTCACTAGTATGCCTCTACTTGACTAGCTCGTTAATCAAAGATGGTTATGTTTCCTAACCATGAACAAAGTGTTGTTATTTGATTAATGAGGTCACATCATTAGTTGAATGATCTGATTGACATGACCCGTTCCATTAGCTTAGCACCCGATCGTTTAGTATGTTGCTATTGCTTTCTTCATAACATATACGTGTTCCTATGACTATGAGACTATGCAACTCCCGTTTGCCGGAGGAACACTTTGGGTGCTACCAAACGTCACAACGTAACTAGGTGATTATAAAGGAGCATTACAGGTGTCTCCAAAGGTAGATGTTGGGTTGGCGTATTTCGAGATTAGGATTTGTCACTCCGATTGTCGGAGAGGTATCTCTGGGCCCTCTCGGTAATGCACATCACTTAAGCCTTGCAAGCATTGCAACTAAATGAGTTAGTTGCGGGATGATGTATTACATAACGAGTAAAGAGACTTGCCGGTAACGAGGTGGAACTAGGTATAGGAATACCGACGATCGAATCTCGGGCAAGTAACATACCGATGATAAAGGGAACAACGTATGTTGTTATGCGGTCTGACCGATAAAGATCTTCATAGAATATGTAGGAGCCAATATGGGCATCCAGGTCCCGCTATTGGTTATTTACCGGAGACATGTCTCGGTCATGTCTACATTGTTCTCGAACCCGTAGGGTCCGCACGCTTAAGGTTACGATGACAGTTATATTATGAGTTTATGCATTTTGATGTACCGAAGGTTGTTCGGAGTCCTGGATGTGATCACGGACATGACGAGGAGTCTCGAAATGGTCGAGACGTAAAGATTGATATATTGGAAGCCTATGTTTGGATATCGGAAGTGTTCCGGGTGAAATCGGGATTTTACCGGAGTACCGGGAGGTTACCGGAACCCCCCGGGAGCCATATGGGCCTTAATGGGCTTTAGTGGAAAGGAGAAAGGGGCAGCCCAAGGTGGCTGCGCACCTCCCACCTCCCCTAGTCCTATTAGGACTAGGAGAGGTGGCCGGCCCCCCTCTCCCTCTTTCCCCCTCAGGGAATCCTAGTCCAACTAGGATTGGGGGGGGAGTCCTACTCCCGGAAGGAGTAGGACTCCTCCTGCGCCCTCCTCCTGGCCAGCGCCCCCTCCCCCTTGGCTCCTTTATATACTGAGGCAGAGGCACCCCAGACACACACAAGTTAATCCACGTGATCTATTCCTTAGCCGTGTGCGGTGCCCCCAGCCACCATATTCCTCGATAATACTGTAGCGGAGTTTAGACGAAGCCCTGCTGCTGTAGTGCATCAAGATCATCACCATGCCGTCGTGCTGACGGAACTCTTCCCGACACTTTGCTGGATCGGAGTCCGGGGATCGTCATCGAGCTGAACGTGTGCTCGAACTCGGAGGTGCCGTAGTTTCGGTGCTTGATCGGTTGGATCGTGAAGACGTACGACTAATTCCTCTACGTCGTGTCAGCGCTTCCGCAGTCGGTCTGCGTTGGGTACGTAGACAACACTCTCCCCTCTCGTTGCTATGCATCACATGATCTTGCGTGTGCGTAGGAATTTTTTTGAAATTATTACGAAACCCAACAGTGGCATCCGAGCCTAGGTTATTTATGTTGATGTTATATGCACGAGTAGAACACAAGTGAGTTGTGGGCGATATAAGTCATACTGCCTACCAGCATGTCATACCTTGGTTCGGCGGCATTGTTGGACAAGACGACCCGGACCAACATTACGCGTACGCTTACGCGAGACCGGTTACCCCAACGTGCTTTGCACATAGGTGGCTTGCGGGCGACTGTCTCTCCAACTTTAGTTGAACCAAGTATGGCTACGCCCGGTCCTTGTGAAGGTTAAAACGGAGTCTATTTGACAAACTATCGTTGTGGTTTTGATGCGTAGGTGAGATTGGTTCTTGCTTAAGCCCGTAGCAGCCACGTAAAACTTGCAACAACAAAGTAGAGAACGTCTAACTTGTTTTTGCAGGGCATGTTGTGATGTGATATGGTCAAGGCATGATGCTAAATTTTATTGTATGAGATGATCATGTTTTGTAACCGAGTTATCGGCAACTGGCAGGAGCCATATGGTTGTCGCTTTATTGTATGCAATGCAATCGCGATCTAATGCTTTACTTTATTACTAAACGATAGTGATAGTCGTGGAAGCATAAGATTGGCGAGATAACAACGATGCTACGATGGAGATCAAGGTGTCGCGCCGGTGATGATGGTGATCATGACGATGCTTCGGAGATGGAGATCACAAGCACAAGATGATGATGGCCATATCATATCACTTATATTGATTGCATGTGATGTTTATCTTTTTATGCATCTTATCTTGCTTTGATTGACGGTAGCATTATAAGATGATCTCTCACTAAATTATCAAGAAGTGTTCTCCCTGAGTATGCACCGTTGCCAAAGTTCGTCGTGCTCAGACACCACGTTTTGATCGGGTGTGATAAGCTCTACGTCCATCTACAACGGGTGCAAGCCAGTTTTTGCACACGCAGAATACTCAGGTTAAACTTGACGAGCCTAGCATATGCAGATATGGCCTCGGAACACGGAGACCAAAAGGTCGAGCGTGAATCATATAGCAGATATGATCAACATAAACGATGTTCACCATTGAAAACTACTCCATCTCACGTGATGATCGGTTATGGTTTAGTTGATTTGGATCACGTAATCACTTAGAAGATTAGAGGGATGTCAATCTAAGTGGGAGTTCTTAAGTAATTTGATTAATTGAACTTAAACTTATCATGAACTTAGTACCTGATAGTATCTTGCTTGTTTATGTTGATTGTAGATAGATGGCTCGTGCTGTTGTTCCGTTGAATTTTAATGCGTTCCTTGAGAAATCAAAGTTGAAAGATGATGGTAGCAATTATACGGACTGGGTCCATAACTTGAGGATTATCCTCATTGCTGCTCAGAAGAATTACGTCCTGGAAGCACCGCTGGGTGCCAGGCCTGCTGCTGGAGCAACACCAGATGTTATGAACGTCTGGCAGAGCAAAGCTGATGACTACTCGATAGTTCAGTGTGCCATGCTTTACGGCTTAGAATCGGGACTTCAACGATGTTTTGAACGTCATGGAGCATATGAGATGTTCCAGGAGTTGAAGTTAATATTTCAAGCAAATGCCCGGATTGAGAGATATGAAGTCTCCAATAAGTTCTATAGCTGCAAGATGGAGGAGAACCGTTTTGTCAGTGAGCATATACTCAAAATGTCTGGGTATAATAATCACTTGATTCAATTGGGAGTTAATATTCCGGATGATTGCGTCATTGACAGAATTCTCCAATCACTGCCACCAAGCTACAAGAGCTTCGTGATGAACTATAATATGCAAGGGATGAACAAGACTATTCCCGAGCTCTTCGCAATGCTGAAAGCTGCGGAGGTAGAAATCAAGAAGGAGCATCAAGTGTTGATGGTTAACAAGACCACTAGTTTCAAGAAAAGGGGCAAAGGGAAGAAGAAGGGGAACTTCAAAAAGAACGGCAAGCCAGTTGCTGCTCAGGAGAAGAAACCCAAGTCTAGACCTAAGCCTGAAACTGAGTGCTTCTACTGCAAGCAGACTGGTCACTGGAAGCGGAACTGCCCCAAGTATTTGGCGGATAAGAAGGATGGCAAGGTGAACAAAGGTATATGTGATATACATGTTATTGATATGTACCTTACTAGAGCTCGCAGTAGCACCTGGGTATTTGATACTGGTTCTGTTGCTAATATTTGCAACTCGAAACAGGGACTACGAAATAAGCGGGCACTGGCAAAGGACGAGGTGACGATGCGCGTGGGAAACGGCTCCAAAGTCGATGTGATCGCGGTCAGCACGCTACCTCTACATCTACCTTCGGGATTAATATTAGACCTAAATAATTGTTATTTGGTGCCAGCGTTGAGCATGAACATTATATCTGGATCTTGTTTAATGCGAGACGGTTATTCATTTAAATCAGAGAATAATGGTTGTTCTATTTATATGAGTAATATCTTTTATGGTCATGCACCCTTGAAGAGTGGTCTATTCTTGTTGAATCTCGATAGTAGTAACACACATATTCATAATGTTGAAGCCAAAAGATGCAGAGTTGATAATGAGAGTGCAACTTATTTGTGGCACTGTCGTTTAGGTCATATCGGTGTAAAGCGCATGAAGAAACTCCATACTGATGGACTTTTGGAACCACTTGATTATGAATCACTTGGTACTTGCGAACCGTGCCTCATGGGCAAGATGACAAAAACACCATTCTCCGGTACTATGGAGAGAGCAACAGATTTGTTGGAAATCATACATACAGATGTATGTGGTCCGATGAATATTGAGGCTCGTGGCGGATATCGTTATTTTCTCACCTTCACAGATGATTTAAGCAGATATGGGTATATCTACTTAATGAAACATAAGTCTGAAACATTTGAAAAGTTCAAGGAATTTTAGAGTGAAGTTGAAAATCATCGTAACAAGAAAATAAAGTTTCTACGATCTGATCGTGGAGGAGAATATTTGAGTTACGAGTTTGGTGTACATTTGAAAAATTGTGGAATAGTTTCGCAACTCACGCCACCCGGAACACCTCAGCGTAATGGTGTGTCCGAACGTCGTAATCGTACTTTACTGGATATGGTGCGATCTATGATGTCTCTTACTGATTTACCACTATCGTTTTGGGGATACGCTCTAGAGACGGCCGCATTCACGTTAAATAGGGCACCATCAAAATCCGTTGAGACGACACCTTATGAACTGTGGTTTGGCAAGAAACCAAAGTTGTCATTTCTTAAAGTTTGGGGCTGCGATGCTTATGTGAAAAAGCTTCAACCTGATAAGCTCGAACCCAAATCGGAGAAATGTGTCTTCATAGGATACCCAAAGGAGACTGTTGGTTACACCTTCTATCACAGATCCGAAGGCAAGACATTCGTTGCTAAGAATGGATCCTTTCTATAGAAGGAGTTTCTCTCGAAAGAAGTGAGTGGGAGGAAAGTAGAACTTGACGAGGTAACTGTACCTGCTCCCTTACTGGCAAGTAGTACATCACAGAAAACTGTTTCAGTGACACCTACACCAGTTAGTGAGGAAGCTAATGATAATGATCATGAAACTTCAGATCAAGCTACTACTGAACCTCGTAGATCAACCAGAGTAAGATCCACACCAGAGTGGTACGGTAATCCTGTTCTGGAAGTCATGCTAATAGATCATGATGAACCTACAAACTATGAAGAAGCGATGGTGAGCCCAGATTCCGCAAAGTGGCATGAAGCCATGAAATCTGAGATGGGATCCATGTATGAGAACAAAGTATGGACTTTGGTTGACTTGCCCGATGATCGGCAAGCAATTGAGAATAAATGGATCTTCAAGAAGAAGACTGACGCTGATGGTAATGTTACTATCTACAAAGCTCGACTTGTCGCAAAAGGTTTTCGACAAGTTCAAGGGATTGACTATGATGAGACCTTCTCACCCGTAGCGATGCTTAAGTCTGTCCAAATCATGTTAGCAATTGCCGCATTTTATGATTATGAAATTTGGCAGATGGATGTCAAAACTGCATTCCTAAATGGATTTCTGGAAGAAGAGTTGTATATGATGCAACCAGAAGGTTTTGTCAATCCAAAGGGAGCTAACAAAGTGTGCAAGCTCCAGCGATCCATTTATGGACTGGTGCAAGCCTCTCGGAGTTGGAATAAACGTTTTGATAGTGTGATCAAAGCATTTGGTTTTATACAGACTTTTGGAGAAGCCTGTATTTACAAGAAAGTGAGTGGGAGCTCTGTAGCATTTCTGATATTATATGTGGATGACATATTATTAATTGGAAATGATATATAATTTCTGGATAGCATAAAGGGATACTTGAATAAGAGTTTTTCAATGAAAGACCTCGGTGAAGCTGCTTACATATTAGGCATTAAGATCTATAGAGATAGATCAAGACGCTTAATTGGACTTTCACAAACAACATACCTTGACAAAATTTTGAAGAAGTTCAAAATGGATCAAGCAAAGAAAGGATTCTTGCCTATGTTACAAGGTGTGAAATTGAGTAAGACTCAATGCCCGACCACTGCAGAAGATAGAGAGAATATGAAAGATGTTCCCTATGCATCAGTGATAGGATCTATCATGTATGCAATGCTGTGTACCAGACCTGATGTGTGCCTTGCTATAAGTCTAGCAGGGAGGTACCAAAGTAATCCAGGAGTGGATCACTGGACAGCGGTCAAGAACATCCTAAAATACCTGAAAAGGACTAAGGATATGCTTCTCGTATATGGAGGTGACAAAGAGCTCGTCATAAATGGTTACGTTGATGCAAGCTTTGACACTGATCCGGACGATTCTAAATCGCAAACCGAATACGTGTTTACATTAAACAGTGGAGCTGTCAGTTGGTGCAGTTCTAAACAAAGCGTCGTAGCGGGATCTACATGTGAAGCGGAGTACATAGCTGCTTCGCAAGCGGCAAATGAAGGAGCCTGGATGAAGGAGTTCATATCCGATCTAGGTGTCATACCTAGTGCATCGGGTCCAATGAAAATCTTTTGTGACAATACTGGTGCAATTGCCTTGGCAAAGGAATCCAGATTTCACAAGAGAACCAAGCACATCAAGAGACGCTTCAATTCCATCCGGGATGTAGTCCAGGTGGGAGACATAGAGATTTGCAAGATACATACAGATCTGAATATTGCAGACCCGTTGACTAAGCCTCTTCCACGAGCAAAACATGATCAACACCAAGGCTCCATGGGTGTTAGAATCATTACTGTATAATCTAGATTATTGACTCTAGTGCAAGTGGGAGACTGAAGGTAATATGCCCTAGAGGCAATAATAAAGTTATTATTTATTTCCTTATATCATGATAAATGTTTATTATTCATGCTAGAATTGTATTAACCGGAAACATAATACATGTGTGAATACATAGACAAACTTAGTGTCACTAGTATGCCTCTACTTGACTAGCTCGTTAATCAAAGATGGTTATGTTTCCTAACCATGAACAAAGTGTTGTTATTTGATTAACGAGGTCACATCATTAGTTGAATGATCTGATTGACATGACCCATTCCATTAGCTTAGCACCCGATCGTTTAGTATGTTGCTATTGCTTTCTTCATAACATATACATGTTCCTATGACTATGAGACTATGCAACTCCCGTTTGCCGGAGGAACACTTTGGGTGCTACCAAACGTCACAACGTAACTGGGTGATTATAAAGGAGCAATACAGGTGTCTCCAAAGGTAGATGTTGGGTTGGCGTATTTCGAGATTAGGATTTGTCACTCCGATTGTCGGAGAGGTATCTCTGGGCCCTCTCGGTAATGCACATCACTTAAGCCTTGCAAGCATTGCAACTAAATGAGTTAGTTGCGGGATGATGTATTACAGAACGAGTAAAGAGACTTGCCGGTAACGAGATTGAACTAGGTATAGGAATACCGACGATCGAATCTCGGGCAAGTAACATACCGATGACAAAGGGAACAACGTATGTTGTTATGCGGTCTGACCGATAAAGATCTTCGTAGAATATGTAGGAGCCAATATGGGCATCCAGGTACTGCTATTGGTTATTGACCGGAGACATGTCTCGGTCATGTCTACATTGTTCTCGAACCCGTAGGATCCGCACGCTTAAGGTTACGATGACAGTTATATTATGAGTTTATGCATTTTGATGTACTGAAGGTTGTTCGGTGTCCCGGATGTGATCACGGACATGACGAGGAGTCTCGAATTGGTCGAGACGTAAAGATTGATATATTGGAAGCCTATGTTTGGATATCGGAAGTGTTCCGGGTGAAATCGGGATTTTACCGGAGTACCGGGAGGTTACCGGAACCCCCCGGGAGCCATATGGGCCTTAATGGGCTTTAGTGGAAAGGAGAAAGGGGCAGCCCAAGGTGGCTGCACACCTCCCCCCTCCCCTAGTCCTATTAGGACTAGGAGAGGTGGCCGGCCCCCCTCTCCCTCTTTCCCCCTCGGGGAATCCTAGTCCAACTAGGATTGGGGGGTAGTCCTACTCCCGGAAGGAGTAGGACTCCTCCTGCGCCCTCCTCCTGGCCAGCGCCCCCCTCCCCCTTGGCTCCTTTATATACTGAGGCAGAGGCACCCCAGACACACACAAGTTGATCCACGTGATCTATTCCTTAGCCGTGTGCGGTGCCCCCAGCCACCATATTTCTCGATAATACTGTAGCGGAGTTTAGGCGAAGCCCTGCTGCTGTAGTGCATCAAGATCGTCACCACGCCGTCGTGCTGATGGAACTCTTCCCCGACACTTTGCTGGATCGGAGTCCGAGGATCGTCATCGAGTTGAACGTGTGCTCGAACTCGGAGGTGCCGTAGTTTCGGTGCTTCATCGGTTGGATCGTGAAGACATACGACTACTTCCTCTACGTCGTGTCAGCGCTTCCGCAGTCGGTCTGTGTTGGGTACGTAGACAACACTCTCCCCTCTCGTTGCTATGCATCACTTGATCTTGCATGTGCGTAGGAATTTTTTTGAAATTACTATGAAACCCAACAGTGGCGGTTGCAAACACCCGGCACGCGTGTCCGGGGTGTGCCCCCCCTCACGGACGGAGCTACCGCCGGCACCTGGAGGGGGGAAACAGACGCATGGGGTCTACATGGAGGGGATCTTCCTGTGGGTCTGGCCTGGATGTTACTCCAAAGTGTTCCTATGGGCTGACCTAACACAACCGGGTGGGGAGGTCCACTGGTCAAAGCCCGTCCGTGCAAAGTCAAAGGGCTAGATCCCTTGGTCAAACGCTACAGGGTTAGGCGGGACGGGGGCACTAGGGGTAGCAATGCCACCGGAGCGTTGCACCGGGCCCTCATACATGCGCGGTGGTGTGGTGGCATGTCCGAAGAGGCGGGACGCGTCTCCGGTGCGTGGCCCCCCCTCACGGACGGCGATGACACGGTAGTAGATGTTCTGCGGTAACGATGCGGCGTTAATATTACTAAATACTCGGAGCGCGATAAAATCAAGAGTTTTTTTGCACAACATGGGAACATGTGCTATAGGAACGATGGTATTTTTTCATAATTTTTGGTGATGGAGAAGTATCCGAAAAATTCCCTCTACACGGATTGCCCTTCGCGCGTCTACGACTGTGGCCGGCGGCCTCCGGGGGCTAGCATGCCACAAAATATTGCGTAGGCGGTCTCTCACAAGTCTGGAAGTGTTGTGGCGGTTGCAAACGTCCAGCACGCGTGTCTGGTGTGTGCCCCCCCTCACGGACGGCGCTGCCGCCGACACCTGGAGGGGGGAAACGGACGCATGGGGTCTACACGGAGGGGATCTTGCTGTGGGTCTGGCCCGGATGTTGCTCCAAAGTGTTCCTATGGGCTGACCTAACACAACCGGGTGGGGAGGTCCACTGGTCAAAGCCCGTCCGTGCAAAGTCAAAGGGCTAGATCCCGTGGTCAAACGCTACAGGGTTAGGCGGGACAGGGGCACTGGGGGGGGGTAGCAATGCCACCGGAGCGTCGCACCGGGCCCTCATACATGCGCGGTGGTGTGGTGGCATGTCCGAAGAGGCGGGACGCGTCTCCGATGCGTGGCCCCCCCTCACGGACGGCGATGACACGATAGTAGACGTTCTGCGGTAACGATGCGGCGTCAATATTACTAAATACTCGGAGCGCGATAAAATCAAGAGTTTTTTTGCATGACATGGGCACATGTGCTGTAGGAACAATGGTATTTTTTCATTATTTTTGGTGATGGAGAAGTATCCGAAAAATTCTGTCTACGCGGATTGCCCTTCGCGCGTCTACGGCTGTGGCCGGCGGCCTCCAGGGGCTAGCATGCCGCCAAATCTTGCGTAGGCGGCTTCTCACAAGTCTGGAAGTGTTGTGGCGGTTGCAAACGCCTGGCACGCGTTTCCGGGCTGTGCCCCCCCCCCCCCTCACGGACGGAGCTGCCGCCGGCACCTGGAGGGGGGAAACGGACGCGTGGGGTCTACACGGAGGGGATCTTGCTGTGGGTCTGGCCCGGATGTTGCTCCAAAGTGTTCCTATGGGCTGACCTAACACAACCGGGTGGGGAGGTCCACTGGTCAAAGCCCGTCCGTGCAAAGTCAAAGTGCTAGATCCCGTGGTCAAACGCTACAGAGCTAGGCGGGACGGGGGCACTGGGGGGTAGCAATGCCACCGGAGCGTCGCACCGGGCCCTCATACATGCGCGGTGGTGTGGTGGCATGTCCGAAGAGGCGGGACGCGTCTCCGGTTCGTGGCCCCCCTTCACGGACGGCGATGACACGATAGTAGACGTTCTGCGGTAACGATGCGGCCTCAATATTACTAAATACTCGGAGCACGATAAAATCAAGAGTTTTTTTGCACGACATTGGCACATGTGCTATAGGAACGATGGTATTTTTTCATAATTTTGGGTGATGGAGAAGTATCCGAAAAATTCCCTCTACGCGGATTGCCCTTCGCGCGTCTACGGCTGTGGCCGGCGGCCTCTGGGGCTAGCATGCCGCCAAATCTTGCTTAGGCTGCCTCTCACAAGTCTGGAAGTGTTGTGGCGGTTGCAAACGCCCGGCACGCGTGTCCGGGGTGTGCCCCCCCTCACGGTCGGCGCTGCCGCCGGCACCTGGAGGGGGGAAACGGACGCGAGGGGTCTACACGGAGGGGATCTTGCTGTGGGTCTGGCCCGGATGTTGCTCCAAAGTGTTCCTATGGGCTGACCTAACACAACCGGGTGGGGAGGTCCACTGGTCAAAGCCCTTCCATGCAAAGTCAAAGGGCTAGATCCCGTGGTCAAACGCTACAAGCTTAGGCGGGACGGGGGCACTTGGGGGTAGCAATGCCACCGGAGCGTCGCACCGGGCCCTCATACATGCCGGGTGGTGTGGTGGCTTGTCCGAAGAGGCGGGACGTGTCTCCGGTGCGTGGCCCCCCTCACGGATGGCGATGACACGGTAGTAGACGTTCTGCGGTAACGATGCTGCGTCAATATTACTAAATACTCGGAGCGCGATAAAATCATGAGTTTTTTTGCACGACGTGGGCACATGTGCTATAGGAACGATGGTATTTTTTCATAATTTTTGGTGATGGAGAAGTATCCGAAAAATTCCCTCTACGCGGATTGCCCTTCGCGCGTCTACGGCTGTGGCCGGCGGCCTCCGGGGGCTAGCATGCCGCCAAATCTTGCGTAGGCGGCCTCTCACAAGTCTGGAAGTGTTGTGGCGGTTGCAAACGCCCGGCACGCGTGTCCGGGGTGTGCCCCCCCTCACGGACGGCGCCGCTGCCGGCACTTGGAGGGGGGAACGGACGCGTGGGGTCTACACGGAGGGGATCTTGCTGTGGGTCTGGCCCGGAAGTTGCTCCAAAGTGTTCCTATGGGCTGACCTAACACAACCGGGTGGGGAGGTCCACTAGTCAAAGCCCGTCCGTGCAAAGTCAAAGGGCTAGATCCCGTGGGCAAACGCTACAGGGTTAGGCGGGACGGGGGCACTAGGGGGGTAGCAATGCCACCGGAGCGTCGCACCGGGCCCTCATACATGCGGGGTGGTGTGGTGGCATGTCCGAAGAGGCGGGATGCATCTCTGGTGCGTGGCCGCCCCTCACGGACGGCGATGACACGGTAGTAGACGTTCTGCGGTAACGATGCAGCGTCAATATTACTAAATACTCGGAGCGCGATAAAATCATGAGTTTTTTTGCACGACGTGGCAACATGTGCTATAGGAACGATGGTATTTTTTCATAATTTTTGGTGATGGAGAAGTATCCGAAAAATTCCCTCTACGCGGATTGCCCTTCGCGCGTCTACGGCTGTGGCTGGCGGCCTCTCACAAGTCTGGAAGTGTTGTGGCGATTGCAAACGCCCGACACGCGTGTCCGGGGTGTGCCCCCCCACATGGACGGCGCTGCCGCCGGCACCTGGAGGGGGGAAACGGACGCGTGGGGTCTACACTGAGGGGATCTTGCTGTGGGTCTGGCCCGGATGTTGCTCCAAAGTGTTCCTATGGGCTGACCTAACACAACCAGGTGGGGAGGTCCACTGGTCAAAGCCCGTCCGTGCAAAGTCAAAGGGCTAGATCCCGTGGTCAAACGCTACAGCGTTAGGCGGGACGGGGGCACTGGGGTAGCAATGCAACCGGAGCGTCGCACCGGGCCCTCATACATACGCGGTGGTGTGGTGGCATGTCCGAAGAGGCGGGACGCGTCTCCGGTGCGTGCCCCCCCTCACGGACGGCGATGACACGGTAGTAGACGTTCTGCGGTAACGATGCGGCGTCAATATTACTAAATACTCGGAGCGCGATAAGATCAAGAGTTTTTTTGCACGACATGGGCACATGTGCTATAGGAACGATGGTATTTTTTCATAATTTTTGGTCATGGAGAAGTATACGAAAAATTCCATCTACGCGGATTGCCCTTCGCGCGTCTACGGCTGTGGCCGGCGGCCTCCATGGGCTAGCATGCCGCCAAATCTTGCGTAGGCGGCCTCTCACAAGTCTGGAAGTGTTGTGGCGGTTGCAAACACCTGGCACGCGTGTCCGGGGTGTGCCCCCCCTCACGGACGGCGCCGCCGCCGGCACTTGGAGGGAGGAAACGGGCGCGTGGGGTCTACACGGAGGGGATCTTGCTGTGGGTCTGGCCCGGATGTTGCTCCAAAGTGTTCCTATGGGCTGACCTAACACAACCGGGTGGGGAGGTCCACTGGTCAAAGCCCGTCCGTGCAAAGTCAAAGGGCTAGATCCCGTGGTCAAACGCTACAGGGTTAGGCGGGACGGGGGCACTTGGGGGGGGGGGTAGCAATGCCACCGGAGCGTCGCACCGGGCCCTCATACATGCGGGGTGGTGTGGTGGCATGTCCGAAGAGGCGGGACGCGTCTTTGGTGCGTGGCCCGCCCTCACGGACGGCGATGACACAGTAGTAGACGTTCTGCGGTAACGATGCGGCGTCAATATTACTAAATACTCGGAGCGAGATAAACTCAAGAGTTTTTTTGCACAACGTGGGAATATGTGCTATAGGAACGATGGTATTTTTTCATAATTTTTGGTGATGGAGAAGTATCCGAAAAATTCCCTCTACGCGGATTGCCCTTCGCGCGTCTACGACTGTGGCCAGCGGCCTTTGGGGGCTAGCATGCCGCCAAATCTTGCATAGGCGGCCTCTCACAAGTCTAGAAGTGTTGTGGCGGTTGCAAACGCCCGGCACGCGTGTCCGGGGTGTGCCCCCCCTCACGGACGGCGCCGCTGCCGACACTTGGAGGGGGGAAACGGACGCGTGGGGTCTACACGAAGGGGATATTGCTGTGGGTCTGGCCCGGATGTTGCTCCAAAGTGTTCCTATGGGCTGACCTAACACAACCGGGTGGAGAGCTCCACTGGTCAAACCCGTCCGTGCAAAGTCAAAGGGCTAGATCCCGTGGTCAAACGCTACAGGGTTAGGCGGGACGAGGGCACTGGGGGGGTAGCAATGCCACCGGAGCGTCGCACCGGGCCCTCATACATGCGGGGTGGTCTGGTGGCATGTCCGAAGAGGCGGGACGCGTCTCTGGTGCGTGGCCCGCCCTCACGGACGGCGATGACACGGTAGTAGACGTTCTGCGATAACGATCCGGCGTCAATATTACTAAATACTCGGAGCGTGATAAAATCATGATTTTTTTTGCACGACGTGGGAACATTTGCTATAGGAACGATGGTATTTTTTCATAATTTTTGGTGATGGAGAAGTTTCCGAAAAATTCCCTCTACGCGGATTGCCCTTCACGCGTCTACGGCTGTGGCCGGCGGCCTCCGGGGGCTAGCATGCTGCCAAATCTTGCGTAGGCGGCCTCTCACAAGTCTGGAAGTGTTGTGGCGGTTGCAAACGCCTGGCACGCGTGTCCGGGGTGTGCCCTCCCTCACGGACGGCGCTGCCGCCGGCACCTGGAGGGGGGAAACGGATGCGTGGGGTCTACACGGAGGGGATCTTGCTGTGGGTCTGGCCCGGATGTTGCTCCAAAGTGTTCCTATGGGCTGACCTAACACAACCGGGTGGGGAGGTCCACTGGTCAAAGCCCGTCCGTGCAAAGTCAGAGGGCTAGATCTCGTGGTCAAACGATACAGGGTTAGGCGGGACGGGGGCTCTGGGGTAGCAATGCCACCGGAGCATCGCATCGGGCCCTCATACATGCGCGGTGGTGTGGTGGCATGTCCGAAGAGGCGGGACGCGTCTCCAGTGCATGCCCCCCCACGGACGGCGATGATACGGTAGTAGACGTTCTGCGGTAATGATGCAGCGTCAATATTACTAAATACTTGGAGCGCGATAAAATCATGAGTTTTTTTGCAGGACGTGGGCACATGTGCTATAGGAATGATGGTATTTTTTCATAATTTTTGGTGATGGAGAAGTATCCGAAAAATTCCCTCTACGCGGATTGCCCTTCGCGCGTCTACGGCTGTGGCCGGCGGCCTCCGGGGGCTAGCATGCCGCCAAATCTTGCATAGGCGGCCTCTCACAAGTCTGGAAGTGTTGTGGCGGTTGCAAATGCCCGGCACGCGTGTCCGGGGTGTGCCCCCCCTCACGGACGGCGCCGCCGCCGGCACTTGGAGGGGGGAAATGGACGCGTGGGGTCTACACGGAGGGGATCTTGCTGTGGGTCTGGCCCGGATGTTGCTCCAAAGTGTTCCTATGGGCTGACCTAACACAACTGGGTGGGGAGGTCCACTGGTCAAAGCCCGTCCGTGCAAAGTCAAAGGGTTAGATCTTGTGGTCAAACGCTACAGGGTTAAGCGGGACGGGGGCACTGGGGGGGGGGGTTAGCAATGCCACCGGAGCGTCGCACCGGGCCCTCACACATGCGGGGTGGTGTGGTGGCATGTCCGAAGAGGTGGGATGCGTCTCTAGTGCGTGGCCCCCCCTCACGGACGGCGATGACACGGTAGTAGATGTTCTGCGGTAATGATGCGGGGTCAATATTATTAAATACTCGGAGCGCGATCAAATCATGAGTTTTTTTGCATGACGTGGGAATATGTGTTATAGGAACGATGGTATTTTTTCATAATTTTTGGTGATGGAGAAGTATCCGAAAAATTCCCTCTACGCGGATTGCCCTTCGCGCGTCTACGGTTGTGGCCGGCGGCATCCGGGGGCTAGCATGTCGCCAAATCTTGCGTAGGCGGCCTCTCACAAGTCTGGAAGTGTTGTGGCGGTTGCAAACGTCTAGCACGCGCGTCCGGTGTGTGCCCCCCCTCACGGACGGCGTTGCCGCCGGCACCTGGAGGGGGGAAACGGACAACTGGGGTCTACACGGAGGGGATCTTGCTGTGGGTCTGGCCCGGATGTTGCTCCAAAGTGTTCCTATGGGCTGACCTAACACAACCGGGTGGGGAGGTCCACTGGTCAAAGCCCGTCCGTGCAAAGTCAGAGGGCTAGATCTCGTGGTCAAACGATACAGGATTAGGCGGGACGGGGGCACTGGGGTAGCAATGCCACCGGAGCATCGCATCGGGCCCTCATACATGCGCGGTGGTGTGGTGGCATGTCCGAAGAGGCGGGACGCGTCTCCAGTGCATGCCCCCCCCCCCCACGGATGGCGATGATACGGTAGTAGACGTTCTGCGGTAATGATGCGGCGTCAATATTACTAAATACTTGGAGCGCGATAAAATCATGAGTTTTTTTGCAGGACGTGGGCACATGTGCTATAGGAACGATGGTATTTTTTCATAATTTTTGGTGATGGAGAAGTATCCGAAAAATTCCCTCTACGCGGATTTCCCTTCGCGCGTCTACGGCTGTGGCCGACGGCCTCCGGGGGCTAGCATGCCGCCAAATCTTGCGTAGGCGGCCTCTCACAAGTCTGGAAGTGTTGTGGCGGTTGCAAACGCCCGGCACGCGTGTCCGGGGTGTGCCCCCCCCTCACGGACGGCGCCGCCGCCGGCACTTGGAGGGGGGAAACGGACGCGTGGGGTCTACACGGAGGGGATCTTGCTGTGGGTCTGGCCCGGATGTTGCTCCAAAGTGTTCCTATGGGCTGACCTAACACAACCGGGTGGGGAGGTCCACCGGTCAAAGCCCGTCCGTGCAAAGTCAAAGGGTTAGATCCCGTGGTCAAACACTACAGGGTTAAGTGGGACA
>NC_057806.1:554472826-554474084 GCF_018294505.1 Triticum aestivum
ATGCCACCGGAGCGTCGCACCGGGCCCTCACACATGCGGGGTGGTGCGGTGGCATGTCCGAAGAGGCGGGACGCGTCTCTGGTGCGTGGCCCCCCCTCACGGACGGCGATGACACGGTAGTAGATGTTCTGCGGTAACGATGCGGTGTCAATATTACTAAATACTCGGAGCGCGATCAAATCATGAGTTTTTTTGCACGACGTGGGAACATGTGCTATAGGAACGATGGTGTTTTTTCATAATTTTTGGTGATAAAGAAGTATCGGAAAAATTCCCTCTACGCGGATTGCCCTTCGCGCGTTTACGGCTGTGGCCGGCGGCATCCGGGGGCTAGCATATGCCGCCAAATCTTGCGTAGGCGGCCTCTCACAAGTCTGGAAGTGTTGTGGCGGTTGCAAATGTCCAACACACGTGTCCGGTGTGTGCCCCCCCTCACGGACGGCGCTGCCGCCGGCACCTGGAGGGGGGAAACGGACAACTGGGGTCTACACGGAGGGGATCTTGCTGTGGGTCTGGCCCGGATGTTGCTCCAAAGTGTTCCTATGTGCTGACCTAACACAACCGGGTGGGGAGGTCCACTGGTCAAAGCCCGTCCGTGCAAAGTCAAAGGGCTAGATCCCGTGGTCAAACGCTACAGGGTTAGGCGGGACGGGGGCACTGGGCGGTAGCAATGCCACCGGAGCGTCGCACCGGGCCCTCATACATGTGCAGTGGTGTGGTGGCATGTCCGAAGAGGCGGGACGCGTCTCCGGTGCATGCCCCCCCCCACGGACGGCGATGACACGATAGTAGACGTTCTGCGGTAACGATGCGGCGTCAATATTACTAAATACTCGGAGCGTGATAAGATCAAGAGTTTTTTTGCACGACATGGGCACATGTGCTATAGGAACGATGGTATTTTTTCATAATTTTTGGTGATGGAGAAGTATCTGAAAAATTCCCTCTACGCGGATTGCCCTTCGCGCGTCTACGGCTGTGGCCGGCGGCCTCCGGGGGCTAGCATGCCGCCAAATCTTGCGTAGGCGGCCTCTCACAAGTCTGGAAGTGTTGTGGCGGTTGCAAACGCCTGGCATGCGTGTCCAGGGTGTGCCCCCCCCTCACGGACGGCGCTGCCGCCGGCACTTGGAGGGTGGAAACGGACGCGTGGTGTCCACACGGAGGGGATCTTGTTGTGGGTCTGGCCCGGATGTTGCTCCAAAGTGTTCCTATGGGCTGACCTAACACAACCGGGTGGGGAGGTCCACTGGTCAAAGCC
>NC_057806.1:554474381-554489295 GCF_018294505.1 Triticum aestivum
GACACTAGAGCGTCGCACCGGGCCCTCATACATGCGCGGTGGTGTGGTGGCATGTCCGAAGAGGCAGGACGCATCTCCAGTGTGTGGCCCCCCCCTTCACGGACGGCGATGACACGACAGTAGACGTTCTGCGATAACGATGCGGTGTCAATATTACTAAATACTTGGAGCGCGATAAAATCAAGAGTTTTTTGCATGAGATGGGCACATGTGCTATAGGAACGATGGTATTTTTTCATAATTTTTGGTGATGGAGAAGTATCCGAAAAATTCCCTCTATGCGGATTGCCCTTCGCGCGTCTACGACTGTGGCCGACAGCCTCTGGGGGCTAGAATGCCGCCAAATAGTGCGTAGGCAGCCTCTCACAAGTCTCGAAGTGTTGTGGCGGTTGCAAACGCCCGGCACGCGTGTCCGGGGTGTGCCCCCCCTCACGGACGGTGCTGCCGCCGGCACCTGGAGGGGGGAAACGGACGCATGGGGTCTACACGGAGGGGATCTTGCTGTGGGTCTGGCCCAGATGTTGCTTCAAAGTGTTCCTATGGGCTGACCTAACACAACCGGGTGGGGAGGTCCACTGGTCAAAGCCCGTCCGTGCAAAGTCAAAGGGCTAGATCCCGGAGAGGATGTTGCTGTGGGTCTGGCCCGGATGCCATTCTACCGAACCCCTCTATATGATCGATTATGATTTGCCTTAAGCTGGTATAAAGAGTTTCAATGATCCTTGAATCAAAGGTAATTCTTTTTGCCACTTAAGGGGATATTTCTACGAGTCACCTTCCCTAAGGTGCATCGTTATGGTATCATGGCAATTCAATTCCTCGCTACGTTGACAACCGATCACCACATTCTTAAGTCTGGAATTGTTGTCTACCTAGTGAACCTTTGTCATCTGCTTCACTCCATTCCTATGGATGTGTGCTTCGTCTCTCAGCTCGAGAGATGTTGCTATGACTCACTTTGTGAGCTGATCCTAAGTTGATTGATCTTCGAGAAGATAGATTCTTCTAGGTTTTCCTTTCCTCTTCTCATCATGTTAGCTGGAATTCTCGGAGCAAGACATCAAGACAATGATGGTGATCGAATCAATGTTCTCATGAAGGGCAACCTGGATCGTGAAGATTGTGTTAGGTCGCGTTCCCCATCGTCTTACCCTACACTTGAATCTCGGGTCGAGATTCTTGTTTAGTGGGGGTGAGTTGTCACATCCCTAGTTCTGGCCTGACCTATGCTTGCTTCCATCTGTGCATCATGTTTAAATTTTTGAAACTTGAACTGAGGAATTTAGAAGCCTCAAAACCCTAAATAAAAGAAGGGCAAAACCCTAAAATCTCATTCATTGTTCCAAAATGTTCTTCTTAAATGTTTGATAATTTTTGGCAAGGGTTCTGGCCCCAACCAAAATATTGAACATTTTTAAGGATTTATTTTTGGGACTTTGAATTTAAATCATTAGCTATTTGAATTTGAATTATATTCATATAATTAGAATATAATTTCAAATACCCCTGAAATATTTTATGAGCTTTTGGAAAGTCCATCTAGCAAAATAAAAATATTCAGAGGAGTTTTTGGCATTGTTTGAATTTGTTTAAATTCAAAACAATGGCAAAAGATATTAAATAAAACAAACAGAAGAAAAAAATAAAACAGAGCAGAGAAAAGCCTACCTGGCGCTCACCTGGTAGCCAAACCGGCCCAGCACTGCAGCTGGCCGGCCCAGCCCGCCACCGCTACCCCCCTGTCGCCTTCCTCCTTTGCCAGGAGGACGGGCACGCGCCCGGCGCGCGCGGCCACGCGCCCCGGCCACCTCCTGCTTCTCCGGCCACCTCCTGCTTCCCCGGCCCCTCCTAGACGACGCCACGGAGCGCCACGCAGCCCCTGGCTCTCTCTCACTCTCTCCCTCGCCTCATCCTCTCCTCTGCTCTCTCTCCCTCTCTGCCCGAGCGGAGCTCGTCGCCACCGACGCCGTTCGCCGCGGCCACAGCCACCCCCTCGCTCCCTCCTCGCATCCTTGAGCTCCGTCCCGACCCCATGGAGCTGCACACCGACGCACGCGACCAGAGGAGGCCCCAGTCGACCGGAGCGTCGTCGTCTTCATCTCCGGTGCCTGGAGATCGCCGCCGTAAATTCGCGTCGTCCAGAGCTTCCCCGACCTCGTCGTCGACTCTGCTAGTCCCTACGTGAGCTCCTCTCCATTTCCCCCATGTGCCCTTCCTCTAGCGCGTCCTCTAGCACCGATTCCGCCATGGCCGAAGCTCACCTCCGCCGAGCTCGCCGCCGGCGTAGCTCCGGTGACCATTTGGTCACCCCGGCGAGCCCTGCGCGTTCGTAGTTTCCCGTAGAGCACGCCTAGCACAAAAACTAGCCCGCTTGCTCTCTGCAGCATCAAACCCGTGGTCGCCCGAACTCCGGCGGCCACCTAGGTCGTCGCCGGCGCCGATTACGGCCGCCCCGGCCCCAACCGACTCCACAGGAAGACGCGGCGCTCTTCCAGCTATCCGTAGAGCCCCTCCTCCATCCGTTTGGTCGCCGGAGCAAGAAACCCGAAGGCCTCCGCCGCCTCGGCCTCGCCGGCGACTCAACGTCGGCGGGATTGACCCTACTGACCAGGGGTTTGACCTCCCCTGGGTCCATGACAGGTGGACCCCACCATCAGGTGATTAGCTTAAGCTAATCACCACCTAATCTAACCCCCTGACACTGACATGTGGGCCCTAGTGCCCCTAATCTTTAATTAAACTAAACCCCCCTGTTTAACCCGTGTCACTGACGTGTGGGCCCCACATATCAGGTTTGATTCTGGGCGACCTAGTTGACCTGCTGACCTCAGCCTTACGCCATGCTGACGCAATATTCCTTTTCGGGAATTTAGTTTATTTTATAAATAATCAGGAAATTCCAGAAAATTGTATAAACTTCTAAAATTCATAGAAATTCAACCGTAACTCCAAATTAAATAATTTATATATGAAAAATTATCAGAAAAATTCAAGGAATCCATCTGTACTATTTTCATGCATGTTAGAACAACTTATAGGTGCTGTTTAGCACAAATCATATTAATGGCATTTAAATATCCACATATGGAGTTTGAGTTTGAATCTTGGATTCAAACCAACTTCATTTAACCTGGTCTAGGTGCATTAGCCCAAAACACACTCATATTGCCATGTCATGAGCATGCATCATATTGTGCATTGCATTGATTGTATTTCTTCTTTGTTGCCGGTATCTGTCCCCTCTCGGTAGACGATGTTCCGACGATGTGATCGTTGACACTGATGAAGACTCAATGCTATCTTCAGAAGTGCCAGGCAAGCAAAACCCTTTGTTCATTCCGATACAATCCTACTCTCTCGCTCCTGCTCTCTTTTACTGCGTTAGGACAACAACGACATATTTGTTACTTGCTACGATAGCTGAACCCCTTTATCCTTTGCATGACCTGTCATTGCCACAGTAAATAGATGAAACCCACTAGCATGAGTAGGAGTTGTTTGAGCCCTGATGTGCCTACTCATTCATGCTTGTTTGTCATGCCTGCTACTGCTTAGAGTTGAGTCAGGTCTGATTCATCGGGGATGAATCAGAGGCGTGTGAACATGTCCTACTGTGTGTGAGCTAAGTGTGTGAACACGTTTTGGTAAAGGTAGCGGTGAGAGGCCATGTAGGAGTCCATGGTGGGTTGTCTCATTGCAGCCGTCCTCAGGAACTGAGTTCTGTGTTTGTGATCCATGACCAGTTACTACCACACATTGGGTTCCGGTAACTCGACCCCTCTCGACTTATTAATCAACATGATCTCTGTCCAGGAGTTGCAACTATTTTCTGGTGTTTGTAGGTAGTGTTAGTAGTCTACCAAGTGGCACCCGGTACAGGTGGGCTTGGGACAGACTAGGCATAGTGGCACGGTGTACCAAGCGTACATCCACCCGTCGAGGTGGGCTTGGGCACCCTGCACACATCGTTTGGGGCCGTAAGCGACACCCCGGCCCGATCTCCTTGCGGATGGAACCCGAATAGGCGATAAACCTGGACTAGAGACTTGTTCGGTTAGTCAGGTCGTGGCCGACTCCCTCACCCGGCTTCTGCTTGAAGGTTGTCGAGGTACATGACGTGTACAGGGCGATAAGTGGCGAAAGCGTGTGTGAAGAAGTACACCCCTGCAGGGTTATCATTATCTATTCGAATAGCCGGATTCCTCGGATATGGAAACTTGGACCCCTTGCATAGTTCATAGACAAGTGAAAGTGGATACTTTAAAATACGCAAGATAAGCGTGAGTGCTATGGATGGCGTTCTCGTAGGGAGACGGGAGCGGATCCATAGTGGTGTATTGATATGGTGAATATGTGGACTCGTGTGCGCCACCTCAAAAGAGTTACTTGCAGTCGTAGTTTAGGATAGCCACCGAGTCAAAGCTGGCTTGCTGCAGTTAAACCCCACCACCCCTTTGTTGATAATGATGCATATGTAGATAGATCTGATGTAAGTCTTGCTGGGTACATTTGTACTCACGTTTGCCTATTTTATGTTTTTGCAGAGAGACTTCAGTCTCGCTAGTAGTTCCGCATGGTCTTCGACGTTTAGCTTGTTACCTCAGCTACGATCTTGTGCCCTCGGCAGGATCTGGTAGATAGTCAGGCTTCTCAGCCTTTTCCATTTATAGTTGTCTGTACTCAGACATGTTAAGCTTCCGCTTGTGCTTTGACTTGTATGCTCTGATTGTTGGGTCATGAGACCCATGTTTGTAATATCTCGCTCCTCGGAGCCTATTGAATAAATACTTGAGTTGTAGAGTCATGTTGTGATGCCATGTTGTATTTGCACATATCGAGCATATCGTGTGTATGTTATTGAAATGCTTGGTATGTGTGGGATCTGACAACCTAGTTGTTTATCCTTGGTAGCCTCTCTTACCGGGAAATGTCTCCTAGTTTTTCCACTGAGCCATGGTAGCTTGCTACTGCTCCGGAACACTTAGGTTGGCCGGCATGTGTCCTTCTTCGTTCCTGTGTCTGTCCCTTCGGGGAAATGTCACGCGATGAATACCGGAGTCCTGTTAGCCCGCTAAACCCCGGTTCACCGGAGTCCTGCTAGCCCAGTGCTACAGCCTGGATTCACTCGCTGATGACCGACACGTTCGATGTTGGGTCATGGATGCCTGTCCCTGTAAGTTAGTGCCACTTTGGGTTCACGACTAGCCATGTCAGCCCGGGTTCTTTGTCATATGAATGCTAGCGACACTATCATATACGTGAGCCAAAAGGCGCAAACGGTCCCGGGCCAGGTAAGGTGGCCCCCGTGGGAATACCGTGCATGAGGCCGCAAAGTGATATGATGTGTTACATGCTAGATCAGTGTGGAATTGAGTCGGGGTCCTGACAGTGTTGGTATCAAAGCTTGACTTCCTGTAGGTTTACCAAGCCAAACTGGTCGAAGTTGAGTCTAGAAATGCTTTAGTTATGTAAGGGAATTGATTGTGGGATGGAACGTAAGGCTCTTTTTACTCCTTATACCTTATGCCCTTCTGATATGAGTCATCTTATCTTTCCTACGGGGTTAAGGAACTAGGCTTTCTCTTCTTCTATCAGGATCACGTGTTACTAATCCATAGACCTATAGAATTGTTAGTTTTAAATCTCAGTTCAGCCTTTACTACTTCTGTATGTTAACTGTTGATCTCGAAACCTTGATATTGTGCTTCCGAGTGGTTATGCCACCATTTTTGTGATTGTCTCAAATCTTTTTGAGCATTTACAGCCGTTATGCTGTCCGAGTCATCCCAGGTTTCTAAAATAGTCGGATGCATTTGCAAATCCCTTCCTTCTGTTTCCAATGTGCTTCTGGTCAGATTAATCACACAAATCAGTGAGTTGAGGTACTTTATTGCCTTGACATATATGTTGGAGCTGGTATTATGACCCTAGGTGTCTTAGGGGATCATCTAGTAATTTAGCCATGATTTGTGTCTCAGTGTGAAGATTCTGGCCTTTATTCTCGAAAGCATTCCGTGATGCTACTTAGTAGTAGGTATTCTATTCCTGGGTTCTTAAACCCGAGATTCACCCTACTTACATCATGTTGATAGTGTTGCTAGTTCCTTTAGGATATTAGTAACCTTTGCGATAGTCCTCGAGGTTCGTGGTACATCCTTCTTCCAATTACCATGAACCATTCTTGGCAGAAGTTCTTCTGAACCAAAAGATGACAACAAGAGTGCTCTCGATGAGTTCTCCATGCTATATTGTGACTCTGCCAGCTCAACCTTTCTGCATGGGTTATCCGGAAGAATTAAGTTGAACTTGGTTCGACATACTAATCCATGCATCCACAACTCAGAAAGTTATATGTTCCTTTGAGTTGTCCCTCTTTAGTTATCTACTGACCTTCGTCTATCAGTTGATAGTCAAGAGTATGCGTGCGTTCGTTTATCGATGCCTATTACTCTTGTGGTCCGTCAAGCCATTCTGTCCTGAATGACTTGGAGAAACAAACTCCAGTACCTCATCCATATCTAGGATTGGGTCAAAGCAGTTGTACCCTGCAGCTCAAGTTGCTAATCCAACTTTTGTTCTGTTTTACCTTGGAGTATTACCATCTTTATATCAAGAATATCATGGGAATTGCACACCATCCTATGAACTCTTGATACAGTGATACTCTCTCCATCATTATTCATTTCTCGGTTCCCGTGTTATTATAATCGGAACGCCGACAAGTGAATCGTGATGTGTGAAATCAATACTCATAGCAACCTTGTTGCTTGGTAGTTAAATGGACAATATTCTCATTCTTAGCATGTTGGTTATTGAATCACCATTCTAAGATAGATTGTGCTACCTAGTCCTTATTCCCTGGTGCACTCTTTGATTGATGAGTTAAGATTTTGTCAAGTCCTCGCTCATTTGATCATATCATCTTGCCCTGAAAAGCAAGATTGTTCTCGAGCTTAGTAGCATATTGGTGGTTCGTGATTTTCCGTATATCTTCTAGGAAGTATTACCAGGTGGTCACCTGACCGCTATGCTGAGTTCGTGATCAAGTTGGTTTATTCCTGTAAACCACCCTTTCTCCAAGAATTCGTGTTGGATACCTCTGAGCTAGTTGGTTAAGCTAAACGACAACTTGGAGAGTTGGAAGATAAAAGCTTACCTAACTTAGTTCGTTTCAAAGGGATATCCTGGTGTTGGTGTGGTAGTTGAAGAAAGATGATGTCTTCATCGATTGGTCCCTATGATCAGTTGTTGGACCTATTATCTTGTTAAAACTTTGATTTGAGTGTGGGCTATTCTCAAATCAAATCAGAACCAACGATGTCCGTAATGTTGTCTTACTCGTGGTTGACTCCTCGAGCATACACCATTATATCTTATGGGTCTGACCAATGCTATCACCTGTTCACATAATTAGCGAATTCCATCTTCATGGAAATCTCGATGAATTGTTGTTGAGCCCATCAACATCATTTTATCTTCTCCAAGATCTTGTTGAACAATAAGTTAGTGTTGGAAACTTTTGAAGCATTTTCTTCATGCTAGCTCATGAAGTATTTGTTTGATGGAAGGAGTGACTTCCTCTTATACACGTGCATTTGGTGAAAGTTGCCGCCATGAATTTGAGAAAGTCAATGTTGCTTCCTTTGGAATCGTCTCAAATCATTCATGCATACGTGTGAAGTATTCTGTGGTTCGAAGACTTGCAACCTTCATTCCATATGTAGTCCTAGCACCCCAAGCCACTGATTGATTTGCTCAAGGAAAAGGAATTGTTGTGTTAATTCTAGATCATGCACAAGACTCCGATATCCTCGTTGATGGTTCCCCACCGGAACTCGGTAGTGTTTTATTATAAGACTACCATGTGGTCATGCTTGTCTGGGACAACATGTTCACATGTGTGTAGCAGAACCATCTCATGTTTTGGAGCTTGCTATCATAGTTCATTTCCTGAGAATCTCGCAACGTCATCTCGTGGAATTGTGTTGCAAACTTTCTTTTTCTTCCTAGACTCGATGAGTCTGGAATATCCTGACACCAACCAGATCTGAATCTCAGGCAGTTATGATGGTTGGAACATTTCCCAAGAACTATAATATTGGTCCCTCGATAACCGGTAAGGTGGATGTCGTGGCCAACACACCCAGCCGGAAGACCTATTATTGTAGTATCTTGATTGGAGAAATTGGCCACCTCCCCATAAGGATTTCGTAGGATCTACTCCCTAGTTGTTCCTTATGGATTTTTGTGTTCCTGAAGTCCGACCTTTACTTGATGTTCTAGATACCAAACCATTTCAATGAATGGGATACGCTAGCACATCAAGGAGAACATTAGAAGCGGAGTGCTAAATGTCTCTCGGTCGATCATCCAGATTTTGTATCCTTGGCCTCGCTAAGGTGAAATCTGAGAAGGTGTTGTCTTCCTTTGCACCTGCATCATCCATCGCTATTCATCATGGTAGTATGTTGTGTTGTCAGCACCCTTGACACAGATGTTGATAAAACCTTGATGATTGTGGAAATGCTCAAGTTCTGAGAGCACACACAAGCGTACGTGTTATCATCGGTACTACCTGGGATTCCTCTCAGTTCCTCGGCAATGCTATGACCTTTTCAAACAGTGAATTCACTCTCTATTGTTGGGTTCTTCCCCAGTTACCAGAATCATTCCCAGCATTTGCATTTTTCTCCCAGCTTGCACCGCCAATGTGCCATTCTACCATGGGTCTCTTCCATTTCCGGTTGTAAGCAAATTCATCCATTATGTTGTCTTCAACAAGGTAATCCACATCATCCAAGTTCGAGTATGCCATTCTACCGAACCCCTCTATATGATCGATTATGATTTGCCTTAAGCTGGTATAAAGAGTTTCAATGATCCTTGAATCAAAGGT
The DNA here is from genome assembly GCF_018294505.1 of Triticum aestivum. Taxonomy (NCBI): domain Eukaryota; kingdom Viridiplantae; phylum Streptophyta; class Magnoliopsida; order Poales; family Poaceae; genus Triticum; species Triticum aestivum. Next base: position 554,483,278 of record NC_057806.1, read on the forward strand.
AATTCTTTTTGCCACTTAAGGGGATATTTCTACGAGTCACCTTCCCTAAGGTGCATCGTTATGGTATCATGGCAATTCAATTCCTCGCTACGTTGACAACCGATCACCACATTCTTAAGTCTGGAATTGTTGTCTACCTAGTGAACCTTTGTCATCTGCTTCACTCCATTCCTATGGATGTGTGCTTCGTCTCTCAGCTTGAGAGATGTTGCTATGACTCACTTTGTGAGCTGATCCTAAGTTGATTGATCTTCGAGAAGATAGATTCTTCTAGGTTTTCCTTTCCTCTTCTCATCATGTTAGCTGGAATTCTCGGAGCAAGACATCAAGACAATGATGGTGATCGAATCAATGTTCTCATGAAGGGCAACCTGGATCGTGAAGATTGTGTTAGGTCGCGTTCCCCATCGTCTTACCCTACACTTGAATCTCGGGTCGAGATTCTTGTTTAGTGGGGGTGAGTTGTCACATCCCTAGTTCTGGCCTGACCTATGCTTGCTTCCATCTGTGCATCATGTTTAAATTTTTGAAACTTGAACTGAGGAATTTAGAAGCCTCAAAACCCTAAATAAAAGAAGGGCAAAAACCCTAAAATCTCATTCATTGTTCCAAAATGTTCTTCTTAAATGTTTGATAATTTTTGGCAAGGGTTCTGGCCCCAACCAAAATATTGAACATTTTTAAGGATTTATTTTTGGGACTTTGAATTTAAATCATTAGCTATTTGAATTTGAATTATATTCATATAATTAGAATATAATTTCAAATACCCCTGAAATATTTTATGAGCTTTTGGAAAGTCCATCTAGCAAAATAAAAATATTCAGAGGAGTTTTTGGCATTGTTTGAATTTGTTTAAATTCAAAACAATGGCAAAAGATATTAAATAAAACAAAACAGAAGAAAAAAATAAAACAGAGCAGAGAAAAGCCTACCTGGCGCTCACCTGGTAGCCAAACCGGCCCAGCACTGCAGCTGGCCGGCCCAGCCCGCCACCGCTACCCCCCTGTCGCCTTCCTCCTTTGCCAGGAGGACGGGCACGCGCCCGGCGCGCGCGGCCACGCGCCCCGGCCACCTCCTGCTTCCTCGGCCCCTCCTAGACGACGCCACGGAGCGCCACGCAACCCCTGGCTCTCTCTCACTCTCTCCCTCGCCTCATCCTCTCCTCTGCTCTCTCTCCCTCTCTGCCCGAGCGGAGCTCGTCGCCACCGACGCCGTTCGCCGCGGCCATAGCCACCCCCTCGCTCCCTCCTCGCATCCCTGAGCTCTGTCCCGACCCCATGGAGCTGCACACCGACGCACGCGACCAGAGGAGGCCCCAGTCGACTGGAGCGTCGTCGTCTTCATCTCCGGTGCCCGGAGATCGCCGCCGTAATTTCGCGTCGTCCAGAGCTTCCCCGACCTCGTCGTCGACTCTGCTAGTCCCTACGTGAGCTCCTCTCCATTTCCCCCCTGTGCCCTTCCTCTAGCGCGTCCTCTAGCACCGATTCCGCCATGGCCGAAGCTCACCTCCGCCGAGCTCGCCGCCGGTGTAGCTCCGGTGACCATTTGGTCACCCCGGCGAGCCCTGCGCGTTCGTAGTTTCCCGTAGAGCATGCCTAGCGCAAAAACTAGCCCGCTTGCTCTCTGCAGCATCAAACCCGTGGTCGCCCGAACTCCGGCGGCCACCTAGGTCGTCGCCGGCGCCGATTCCGGCCGCCCGACCCCAACCGACTCCACAGGAAGACGTGGCGCTCTTCCAGCTATCCGTAGAGCCCCTCCTCCGTCCGTTTGGTCGCCGGAGCAAGAAACCCGAAGGCCTCCGCCGCCTCGGCCTCGCCGGCGACTCAACGCCGGCGGGATTGACCCTACTGACCAGGGGTTTGACCTCCCCTGGGTCCATGACAGGTGGACCCCGCCATCAGGTGATTAGCTTAAGCTAATCACCACCTAATCTAACCCCCTGACACTGACATGTGGGCCCTAGTGCCCCTAATCTTTAATTAAACTAAACTAAACCCCCCTGTTTAACCCGTGTCACTAACGTGTGGGCCCCACACGTCAGGTTTGACTCTGGGCGACCCAGTTGACCTGCTGACCTCAGCCTTACGCCATGCTAACGCAATATTCCTTTTCTGGAATTTAGTTTATTTTATAAATAATCAGGAAATTCCAGAAAATTGTATAAACTTCTAAAATTCATAGAAATTCAACCGTAACTCCAAATTAAATAATTTATATATGAAAAATTATCAAAAAAATTCAAGGAATCCATCTGTACTATTTTCATGCATGTTAGAACAACTTATAGGTGCTGTTTAGCACAAATCATATTAATGGCATTTAAATATCCACATATGGAGTTTGAGTTTGAATCTTGGATTCAAACCAACTTCATTTAACCTGGTCTAGGTGCATTAGCCCAAAACACACTCATATTGCCATGTCATGAGCATGCATCATATTGTGCATTGCATTGATTGTATTTCTTCTTTGTTGCCGGTATATGTCCCCTCTCGGTAGACGATGTTCCGACGATGTGATCGTTGACACTGATGAAGACTCAATGCTATCTTCAGAAGTGCCAGGCAAGCAAAACCCCTTGTTCATTCCGATACAATCCTACTCTCTCGCTCCTACTCTCTTTTACTGCATTAGGATAACAACGACATATTTGTTACTTGCTACGGTAGCTGAACCCCTTTATCCTTTGCATGACCTGTCATTGCCACAGTAAATAGATGAAACCCACTAGCATGAGTAGGAGTTGTTTGAGCCCTGATGTGCCTACTCATTCATGCTTGTTTGTCATGCCTGCTAGTGCTTAGAGTTGAGTCAGGTCTGATTCATCGGGGATGAATCAGAGGCGTGTGAACATGTCCTACTGTGTGTGAGCTAAGTGTGTGAACATGTTTTGGTAAAGGTAGCGGTGAGAGGCCATGTAGGAGTACATGGTGGGTTGTCTCATTGCAGCCGTCCTCAGGAACTGAGTTCTGTGTTTGTGATCCATGACCAGTTACTACCACACATTGGGTTCCGGTAACTCGACCCCTCTCGACTTATTAATCAACATGATCTCTGTCCAGGAGTTGCAACTAGTTTCTGGTGTTTGTAGGTAGTGTTAGTAGTCTACCAAGTGGCACCCGGTACAGGTGGGCTTGGGACAGACTAGGCACAGTGGCACGGTGTACCAAGCGTACATCCACCCGTCGAGGTGGGCTTGGGAACCCTGCACACATCGTTTGGGGCCGTAAGCGACACCCCGGCCGGATATCCTTGCGGATGGAACCCGAATAGGCGATAAACCTGGACTAGAGACTTGTTCGGTTAGTCAGGTCGTGGCCGACTCCCTCGCCCGGCTTCCGCTTGAAGGTTGCCGAGGTACATGACGTGTACAGGGCGATAAGTGGCGAAAGCGTGTGTGAAGAAGTACACCCCTGCAGGGTTATCATTATCTATTCGAATAGCCGGATTCCTCGGATATGGAAACTTGGACCCCTTGCATAGTTCATAGACAAGTGAAAGTGGATACTTTAAAATACGCAAGATAAGCGTGAGTGCTATGGATGGCGTTCTCGTTGGGAGACGGGAGCGGATCCATAGTGGTGTATTGATATGGTGAATATGTGGACTCGTGTGCGCCACCTCAAAAGAGTTACTTGCAGTCGTAGTTTAGGATAGCCACCGAGTCAAAGCTGGCTTGCTGCAGTTAAACCCCACCACCCCTTTGTTGATAATGATGCATATGTAGATAGATCTGATGTAAGTTTTGCTGGGTACATTTGTACTCACGTTTGTCTATTTTATGTTTTTGCAGAGAGACTTCAGTCTCGCTAGTAGTTCCGCGTGGTCTTCGACGTTTAGCTTGTTACCTCAGCTACGATCTTGTGCCCTCGGCAGGATCTGGTAGATAGTCAGGCTTCTCAGCCTTTTCCATTTATAGTTGTCTGTACTCAGACATGTTAAGCTTCCGCTTGTGCTTTGACTTGTATGCTCTCATTGTTGGGTCATGAGACCCATGTTTGTAATATCTCGCTCCTCGGAGCCTATTGAATAAATACTTGAGTTGTAGAGTCATGTTGTGATGCCATGTTGTATTTGCACATATCGAGCATATTGTGTGTATGTTATTGAAATGCTTGGTATGTGTGGGATCTGACAACCTAGTTGTTTATCCTTGGTAGCCTCTCTTACCAGGAAATGTCTCCTAGTGTTTCCACTGAGCCATGGTAGCTTGCTACTGCTCCGGAACACTTAGGCTGGCCGGCATGTGTCCTTCTTCGTTCCTGTGTCTGTCCCTTCGGGGAAATGTCACGCGATGAATACCGGAGTCCTGTTAGCCCGCTACAGCCCGGTTCACCGGAGTCCTGCTAGCCCAGTGCTACAGCCTGGATTCACTCGCTGATGACCGACATGTTCGATGTTGGGTCATGGATGCCTGTCCCTGTAAGTTAGTGCCACTTTGGGTTCACGACTAGCCATGTCAGCCCGGGTTCTTTGTCATATGGATGCTAGCGACACTATCATATACGTGAGCCAAAAGGCGCAAACGGTCCCGGGCCAGGTAAGGTGGCACCCGTGGGAATACCGTGCGTGAGGCCGCAAAGTGATATGATGTGTCACATGCTAGATCGGTGTGGCATTGAGTCGGGGTCCACTGGTCAAAGCCCGTCCGTGCAAAGTCAAAGGGCTAGATCCCGTGGTCAAACGCTACAGGGTTAGGCGGGACGGGGCACTAGGGGGGGGGGGGGTAGCAATGCCACCGGAGCGTCGCACTGGGCCCTCATACATGCGCGGTGGTGTGGTGGCATGTCCGAAGAGGCGGGACGCGTCTCCGGTGCGTGGCCCCCCTTCACGGACGGCGATGACACGGTAGTAGACGTTCTGCAGTAACGATGCGGCGTCATTATTACTAAATACTCGGAGCCGATAAAATCAAGAGTTTTTTTGCACGACATGGGCACATGTGCTATAGGAACGATGGTATTTTTTCATAAATTTTGGTGATGAAGAAGTATCCGAAAAATTACCTCTACGCGGATTGCCCTTCGCGCGTCTACGGCTGTGGCCGGCGGCCTCCGGGGGCTAGCATGCCGCCAAATCTTGCGTAGGCAGCCTCTCACAAATCTGGAAGTGTTGTGGCGGTTGCAAACGCCTGGCACGCGTGTCCGGGTTGTGCCCCCCTCACGGACGGCGCTGCCGCCGACACCTGGAGGGGGGAAACGGACGCGTGGGGTCTACACGGAGGGGATCTTGCTGTGGGTCTGGCCCGGATGTTGCTCCAAAGTGTTCCTATGGGCTAACCTAAAACATCCGGGTGGGGAGATCCACTAGTCAAATCCCGTCCGTGCAAAGTCAAAGGGCTAGATCCCGTGGTCAAACGCTATAGGGTTAGGCGGGACGGGGGTACTTGGGATGGTAGCAATGCCACTGGAGCATCGCACCAGGCCCTCATACATGCGCGGTGGTGTGGTGGCATGTTCGAAGAGGCGGGACGCGTCTCCGGTGCATGCCCCCCCCCACGGACGTCGATGACACGATAGTAGACGTTCTGCGGTAACGATGCGACGTCAATATTACTAAATACTCGGAGCGCGGTAAAATCATGAGTTTTTTTGCACGACGTGGGCACATGTGCTATAGGAACGATGGTATTTTTTCATATTTTTTGGTGATGGAGAAGTATCCGAAAAATTCCCTCTACGCGGATTGCCCTTCGCGCGTCTACGGCTGTGACCGGCGGCCTCCGGGGGCTAGCATGCCGCAAATCTTGCGTAGCCAGCCTCTCACAAGTCTGGAAGTGTTGTGGCAGTTGCAAACGCCCGGCACGCGTGTCCGGGGTGTGCCCCCCCTCACGGACGGCGCCGCCGCCGGCACTTGGAGGGGGGAAACGGACGCGTGGGGTCTACACGGAGGGGATCTTGCTGTGGGTCTGGCCCGGATGTTGCTCCAAAGTGTTCCTATGGGCTGACCTAACACAACCGAGTGGGAGGTCCACTGGTCAAAGCCCGTCCATGCAAAGTCAAAGGGCTAGATCCC
>NC_057806.1:554489765-554493093 GCF_018294505.1 Triticum aestivum
GCGTCTTCGATGCGTGGCCCCCCCTCACGGACGGCGATGACACGGTAGTAGACGTTCTGCGGTAACGATGCGACGTCAATATTACTAAATACTTGGAGCGCGATAAAATCATGAGTTTTTTTTGTCAGGACCCCGCCTCAATGCCACATCGATCTAGCATGTGACACCTCATATCACTTTGCGGCCTCACGCACGGTATTCCCACGGGTGTCGCCTTACCTTAGCCCGGGACCGTTTGCGCCTTTTGGCACACGTATATGACAGTGTCGCTAGCATCCATATGATAAGGAGCCCGGGCTGACATGGCTAGTCGTAAACCCAAAGTGGCACAGACTTACAGGGACAGGCATCCATGACCCAGCATCGAACGTGTCGGTCATCAGCAAGTGAATCCAGGCTGTAGCACTGGGCTAGCAGGACTCCGGTGAACCGGGCTGTAGCAGGCTAACAGGACTCCGGTATTCATCGCGTGACATTTCCCCGAAGGGACAGACACAGGAACGAAGAAGGACACATGCCGGCCAGCCTAAGTGTTCCGGAGCAGTAGCAAGCTACCATGGCTCGGTGGAAACACTAGGAGACATTTCCCGGTAAGAGAGGCTACTAAGGATAAACAACTAGATGGCCAGATCCCACACATACCAAGCATTTCAATAACATACACACAATATGCTCGATATGTGCAAATACAACATGGCATCACAACATGACTCTACGACTCAAGAAATTTATTCAATAGGCTCCGAGGAGCGAGATATTACAAACATGGGTCTCATGACCCAACAATCAGAGCATACAAATCAAAGCACATGCGGAAGCTATCATGTCTGAGTACAGACATCTATAAATGAAAAAGGCTGAGAAGCCCGACTATCTACCAATCCTGCCGAGGCACAAGATCGTAGCTGAGGTAACAAGCTAAACGTCGAAGTCCACGTGGAACTACTAGTGAGACCGAAGTCTCTCTGCAAAAACATAAAATAGGCAAACGTGAGTACAAATGTACCCAGCAAGACTTACATCAGAACTAACTACATATGCATCATTATCATCAAAGGGGTGGTGGAGTTTAACTGCAGCAAGCCAGCTTTGACTCGGTGGCTAACCTGAACTGCGACTGCAAGTAACTCTTTTGAGGTGGTGCACACGAGTCCACATATTCACCATATCAATACACCACTATGGATCCGCTCCCGTCTCCCTACGAGAACTCCATCCATAGCACTCACGCTTATCTTGCGTATTTTAGAGTATCCACTTTCACTTGTCTATGAACTATGCAATGGGGTCCAAGTTTCCATATCCGAGGAATCCGGCTATTCGAATAGATAATGATAACCCTGCAGGGGTGTACTTCTTCACACACGCTCTCGCCACTTACCGCCCTGTACACGTCATGTACCTCGGCAACCTTCAAGCGGAAGCCGGGCGAGGGAGTCGGCCACGACCTGACTAACCGAACAAGTCTCTAGTCCAGGTTTATCGCCTATTCGGGTTCCATCCGCAAGGATATCCGGCCGGGGTGTCGCTTACGGCCCCAAACGATGTGTGCAGGGTTCCCAAGCCCACCTCGACGGGTGGATGTACGCTTGGTACACCGTGCCACTGTGCCTAGTCTGTCCCAAGCCCACCTGTACCGGGTGCCACTTGGTAGACTACTAACACTACCTACAAACACCAGAAACTAGTTGCAACTCCTGGACAGAGATCATGTTGATTAATAAGTCGAGAGGGGTCGAGTTACCGGAACCCAATGTGTGGTAGTAGCTGTTCATGGATCACAAACACAGAACTCAGTTCCTGAGGACGGCTGCAATGAGACAACCCACCATGTACTCCTACATGGCCTCTCACCGCTACCTTTACCAAATCGTGTTCACACACTTAGCTCACACACAGTAGGACATGTTCACACGCCTCTGATTCATCCCCGATGAATCAGACCTGACTCAACTCTAAGCAGTAGCAGGCATGACAATCAAGCATGAATGAGTAGGCACATCAGGGCTCAAACAACTCCTACTCATGCTAGTGGGTTTCATCTATTTACTGTGGCAATGACAGGTCATGCAAATAATAAAGGGGTTCAGCTACCGCAGCAAGTAACAAATATATCGTTGTTGTCCTAATGCAGTAAAGGAGAGCAGGAGCGAGAGAGTGGGATTTTATCGGAATGAACAAGGGGGTTTTGCTTGCCTGGCACTTCTGAAGATAACATCGAGTCTTCATCAGTGTCAACGATCACATCATCGGTATCACGTCTATCAAGAGGGGACAATTACCGGCAAATACAGAAAAACATGATCAATGCAATGCACAATATGATGCATGCTATGACATGGCAATATGAATGTGTTTTGGGCTAATGCACCTAAAACCAGATTAAATGAAGTTGGTTTGAATCCAAGATTCAAATTCAAACTCCATATGTGATTATACAAATACCATTTAATTGATTTGTGCTAAACAGCAGCTATAAGTTGTTCTAACATGCATGAAAATGGTACAGATGGATTCCTTGAATTTTTTTGATAATTTTTCATATATAAATTATTTAATTTGGAGTTACGGTTGAATTTCTATGATTTATTGAAGTTTTAGCTATTTTCTGGAATTTCCTGATTATTTTTAAATCCAGAAAATACTTATTGCGTCAGCCCCACGTCACAGTGACGTCAGCAGGGTCAACTGGGCTGGCTCGGGTCAAACCTGACGTGTGGGGTCCACATGTCAGTGACTAACTAACTAACCTAATTTTAATTAGAGCCTGGGCCCGCATGTCAGTGTCAGCAGGGGGGGTAATTAGTTAAAATAAACTAAACTAATTAACAGGGGGGCTGGCCCCACCTGTCATCAACCCAGGGGGGGTCAAACCCCTGGTCAACTCAGTCGAACCTGCCGGCGACTAACCGCCGGCGAGGTCCAAGACGGCGGCGATGCGCGGAATCGCAGCACAGGCCACGGTTCGAGGCGCGGATGGCACCGTTGGAACCCCGAGCCTCGTCCGCGTCGTCTGGAGCTAGTGGGGTCGCCGGAGACGACCCAGATCGACGGCGGCGTCCGCTTCCGCGGCGGCCGGAGTTCGGGCGCGATCGGGGGTGATGCTACGGTGCACTAAAAAAGAAAACGAAGAGTGCTACGTGCTCCTGGGGGTTCACCGAGCACGGTGACGTGCTCAGGCGTGGGCTGCGGTGGCCCTGGCCACAGCGGCGCCATGGCCGGCGGAGCCGAGCTCTCGGCTGTGATGGCCAACGGGGTTTGGGGGCAGCTTGAGCAACGTGACTAGGGGGAGGAGAAAGAGGGGCTCACGGGGAGTTGGCCGGTGCAG
>NC_057806.1:554493985-554501691 GCF_018294505.1 Triticum aestivum
GGGGGGGGAGGAGGTGGGCTGGGCCGGCCAGATGGAGCTGGGCCAGGTAAGTGGCGCCAGGTAAGTGGCCCAGGTGGCCTTCTCTCTTTTATTTTTGTTCTGTTTTCTTTTATTTAATTTATTTTGCCACTGTTTTGAATTTTAAAAATAATTCAAACAATGCCAAAAACTCCTCTGAATATTTTATAATGCTAGATGGACTTTTCCAAAAGCTTATAACATATTTCAGGGGTATTTAAATTATATTCTAATTATATGAATATAATTCAAATTCAAATAGCTAATGATTTAAATTCAAAGTCCCAAAAATAAATACTTAAAAATGTTCAATATTTTGGTTGGGACCAGAACCCTTACCAAAAATTATCAAACATTTATGAAGAGCCCTTTTGGAGCAATGAATGAGATTTCTAGGTTTTTTGCCCCTTTTTTTATTTAGGGTTTTGAGGCTTCCAATATTCCTGAATTCAAGTTTCAAAAATATAGACATGATGCACACATGAAGCTAACCTAGAGTAATGCCAGAAGCTAAGGATGTGACAACTCACCCCCACTAAACAAGAATCTCGTCTCGAGATTCAAGCGTAGGGTAGGATGAAGGGGAAACGCAAACTAGTACAATCTTCACGATCCAGGGTGCACTTCAGTTGAACGTTGATTCACTCACCATCATTGTCTTGATGTCTTGCTCTGAGAAATCCTGCCAACATGACATGGAGGGAAGAAGGAGACTCTAGAAGGGTCGATCTTCTCGAAGATCGAACAACTCACGGAATGAGACATAGGACCATCTCTCGGGTTGAGACACGAGATACACATCAAGAGGGGTGGAAAGAAACGGATGACGAAGGTTCACTAGGTAGACAACGATTCCACACCTAAGAAGGTGGTAAACGATTGTCCACGTAGCGAGGAGTGGAGTTGCCATGATACCACGACGAAACATCCTGAAGGAGGGTGATTCGTATATTATCCCCTTAAGTGGCAAAAAGAATTACCTTTGATTCAAAGATCATTGAAACTCTTTAAACCAGCCTAAGACAATTCTCGAGCGATCGTTTAGAGGGGGTCGGTAGAATGGCATACTCGGACTTGGATGATGTGGATTACCTTGTTGAAGACAACGTAATGGATGAATTTGCTTATCACCGGAAATGGGAGGGACCCGTGGTAGAATGGCACATTGGCGGTGCAAGCTGGGAACAAAATGCAAATGCTGGGAATGATTCTAGTAACTGAGGAAGAACCCAACAATAGAGAGTGAATTCACTGTTTGAAAGGATCATAGCATTGCCGAGGAAACTGAGAGCAAACCCAGTTAGTGCCGATGATAACACCTAGCGCTTGTGCGTGCTCTCAAGAACTTGAGCATTTCCATAATCATCAAGGTTTTACCAACATCCGTGTCAAGGATCCTGGCAACACAACTTGCTACCATGATGAATGATGATGGATGAGGCAGATGCATAGGAAGATAACATCAACTCAGATTTCACCCTAGCGAGGCCAAGGAAACAAAATTTGGATGATCGACCGAGAGACATTTAGCACTCCGCTTCTAATGTTATCCTTGACGTGCTGGTGTAACCCATTCATAGATATGGTTTGATAACTAGAACATCAAGTAAAGGTCGGACTTCGGGAGCAATAGAATCCATAAGGAACAGTTACGGAGGTAAATCCTACGAAATCCTTATGGGGAGGTGGCCAACTTCCTTAAACAAGATACTACAATGATAGGTCTTCCGGCTGGGTGGGTTGGCCACGACATCCACTTTACCGGTTATCGAGGGACCAATATTATAGTTCTTGGGAAATGTTCCAACCATCATATCTGCCTGAGATTCAGATCTGGTTGGTGTCAGGATATTCCAGATTCATCGAGTCTAGGAAGAAAATGAAAGTTTGCAACACAAATCAACGAGATGACGTTGCGAGATTCTCGGGAAATGAACTACGATAGTAAGCTCCAAAGCATGAGCTGGTTCTGCTACAAACATGTGAACACGTTGTCCCAGACAAGCATGACCACGTGGTAGTCTTATAATAAAACACTACCGAGTTCAGGTGGGGAACCATCGACGAGGATATCAAAATCCTTGCATAAGGTATACTCTTAAGAAGGAACTTATTCTCCTTGAACAAATCAATCAGTGGCTTGGTGTGCTAGGATATACATATGGAATGAAGATGATCAGTCTAACAGACCACAGAATTCTTCGCACGTGCATGACTGACTTGGGACGATTCCAAAGGAGGTAAAAACATGCTTTCTCGAATTCACGGCGGCAACTTACATCAAAATGCACGTGAATCAAAGGAAGTCACTCCTTTCATCAAACAAGTACTTCATGGGCTAGCATGAAGAAAATGCTTTCAAAAGTTTCCAGCACTAACTTAATGTTCAACAACATCATGGAAGAGATAAGGATGTTGTCAATGGGCTCAACAACAACTCATCAGAATTTCCATATCACTGGACTTCCACCATCATGTGAACACGGTGATAGCATTGATCAGACCCAAAAGATATAATGGTGTATGCTCGAGGGATCAACCACGAGTAAGACAACATTACGAACATCGTTGGTTCTGACTTGATTTGACGATAGCCCACACTCAAATCAAAGGATTGATAAGACAATAGGTCCAGCAACTGATCACAGGGACCAATCGATGAAGATATCATCTTTCTTCAACACACACTACACAAGAATATCCCTTTGGAACGAACTAAGTCAGGCAAGCTTTTATCTTCCAACCCTCCAAGTTGTCGTTTAGCTTAACCAACTAGCTCAGGGATATCTAACACCGATTCTTGGAGAGAAGGTGGTTCACAAGAAACCAACTTGATCACGAGCTCAACATAGCGGTCAGGTGACAACCTGGTAATACTTCCGAGAAGATCTTCGGAAATCATGAACCACCGATATGTTACTAAGCTCGAGAACAATCTTGCTTTTCAGGGCAAGATGATATGATCAAATGAGCGAGGACTTGACAAAATCCTAACTCATCAATCAAAGAGTGCACCAGGAAATAAGGACTAGGTAGCACGATCAATATTAGAATGGTGATTCAATAACCAACATACTAAGAATAAGATTATTGTCCATTAACTACCAAGCAATGGGGTTGCTAGGAGTATTGAGTTCACACATCATGATTCACTTGTCGGCACTCCGGCTGCAACAACACGGAACCGAGGAATGAAAAAGGATGGCGAGAAGTATCACTATGTCAAGAATTCACAAAAGGTGGTGCAATTCTCATGAAATTCCTGTCATAAAGAAGGTAATACTTCAGGGTAGAGCAGACCAGAAGCTGGATTGTAACTTGATCTGCGGAACACAACTACTTTGACCCAAGCCTAAATATGGATGAGGTACTGGAGTTTGTTTCTCCTATTCATTCTGAAATAGAATGGCTTGGCGGACCACAAGGGTAATAGGCATCGACGAACGAATGCACGCATACTCTTGACTATCAATTGATAGACGAGGGTCAGAAGACAACTAAAGAGGGACAACTCAAAGGACATACGATTTTCTGAGTTGTGGATGCATGGTTTAGCATGTCGAACGAATTCCACATATTTCTTCCGGATAACCCATGCAGAAAGGTAGAACTGGCAGAGTCACAAGGTAGAATCGAGAACCCATCGAGAGCACTCTGATTGTGATCTTTCGATCAGCGAGGAACATCTGCCATAAACGGTTCATAGTATTTGGAAGAAAGGAATACCACGAACATCAAGGACTAATGCAAAGGTTACTAATAACCTAAAGGAACGAGCAAAACTATCAACATGAAGCAAGTAGGGTGAATCTCGGGTTCAAAACCCAGGGATAGAATACCTACTACTAAATGGCATCACGGGATGCTTTCGATAATGACGGCCAGAGTCATCACACTGGAACATAAATCATGGCTAGACTACTAGATGATCCCTTGAGACACCTAGGGTCATAATAGTAACTCCAACATAATGTCAAGGCAATAGAATACCTCAACTCAACAATTAGTGTGATTGAGCTGGCATAAAGGAACATCGAAACCAGAGGGAAAGGATTTTGCAAATGCATCAGACTATTTAGAAACCTGGAATGACTCGGACAGCATAACGGCTGTAAATGCTCAGAAAAGATTTGACACATTCACAAAAATGGTGGCATAACCACTCAGAAGCACAATATCAAGGTTTCGAGATCAACAATTAACATACGGAAGTAGTAGGAACTGAACTGAGACTTAAATCCAACAATCTTATAAGTCCACTGATTAGTAACACGTGATCCTGATAGAAAGAAAAGATAGCCTAGTTCTTAATCCCCGTAGGAAAGATAAGATGACTCGGATCAGAAGGCATAAGGTATAAGGAGTAAAAAGAGCCTTACGTTCCATCCCACAATCAATTCCCTTATATAACTAAAGCATTTCTAGACTCAACTTCGACCAGTTTGGCTTGGTAATCCTATAGACAGTCAAGCACTGATACCAACGCTGTCAGGACCCCGCCTCAATGCCACATCGATCTAGCATGTAACACCTCATATCACTTTGCGGCCTCACGCACGGTATTCCCACGGGTGTCGCCTTACCTTAGCCCGGGACCGTTTGCGCCTTTTGGCACACGTATATGACAGTGTCGCTAGCATCCATATGATAAGGAGCCCGGGCTGACATGGCTAGTCGTAAACCCAAAGTGGCACAGACTTACAGGGACAGGCATCCATGACCCAGCATCGAACGTGTCGGTCATCAGCAAGTGAATCCAGGCTGTAGCACTGGGCTAGCAGGACTCCGGTGAACCGGGCTATAGCAGGCTAACAGGACTCCGGTATTCATCGCGTGACATTTCCCCGAAGGGACAGACATAGGAATGAAGAAGGACACATGCCGGCCAGCCTAAGTGTTCCGGAGCAGTAGCAAGCTACCATGGCTCGGTGGAAACACTAGGACACATTTCCAGGTAAGAGAGGCTACTAAGGATAAACAACTAGATGGCCAGATCCCACACATACCAAGCATTTCAATAACATACACACAATATGCTTGATATGTGCAAATACAACATGGCATCACAACATGACTCTACGACTCAAGTAATTTATTCAATAGGCTCCGAGGAGCGAGATATTACAAACATGGGTCTCATGACCCAACAATCAGAGCATACAAATCAAAGCACATGCGGAAGCTATCATGTCTGAGTACAGACATCTATAAATGAAAAAGGCTGAGAAGCCTGACTATCTACCAATCCTGCCGAGGCACAAGATCGTAGCTGAGGTAACAAGCTAAACGTCGAAGTCCACGTGGAACTACTAGTGAGACCGAAGTCTCTCTGCAAAAACATAAAATAGGCAAACGTGAGTACAAATGTACCCAGCAAGACTTACATCAGAACTAACTACATATGCATCATTATCATCAAAGGGGTGGTGGAGTTTAACTGCAGCAAGCCAGCTTTGACTCGGTGGCTAACCTGAACTACGACTGCAAGTAACTCTTTTGAGGTGGCGCACACGAGTCCACATATTCACCATATCAATACACCACTATGGATCCGCTCCCGTCTCCCTACGAGAACGCCATCCATAGCACTCACGCTTATCTTGCGTATTTTAGAGTATCCACTTTCACTTGTCTATGAACTATGCAATGGGGTCCAAGTTTCCATATCCGAGGAATCCGGCTATTCGAATAGATAATGATAACCCTGCAGGGGTGTACTTCTTCACACACGCTCTCGCCACTTACCGCCCTGTACACGTCATGTACCTCGGCAACCTTCAAGCGGAAGCCGAGCGAGGGAGTCGACCACGACCTGACTAACCGAACAAGTCTCTAGTCCAGGTTTATCGCCTATTCGGGTTCCATCCGCAAGGAGATCCGGCCGGGGTGTCGCTCACGGCCCCAAACAATGTGTGCAGGGTTCCCAAGCCCACCAACCGGGTGCCACTTGGTACACTGTGCCACTGTTCCTAGTCTGTCCCAAGCCCACCTATACCGGGTGCCACTTGGTAGACTACTAACACTACCTACAAACACCAGAAACTAGTTGCAACTCCTGGACAGAGATCATGTTGATTAATAAGTCGAGAGGGGTCGAGTTACCGGAACCCAATGTGTGGTAGTAGCTGTTCATGGATCACAAACACAGAACTCAGTTCCTGAGGATGGCTGCAATGAGACAACCCACCATGTACTCCTACATGGCCTCTCACCGCTACCTTTACCAAATCATGTTCACACACTTAGCTCACACACAGTAGGACATGTTCACACGCCTCTGATTCATCCCCGATGAATCAGACCTGACTCAACTCTAAGCAGTAGCAGGCATGACAATCAAGCATGAATGAGTAGGCACATCAGGGCTCAAACAACTCCTACTCATGCTAGTGGGTTTCATCTATTTACTGTGGCAATGACAGGTCATGCAAAGGATAAAGGGGTTCAGCTACCGCAGCAAGTAACAAATATATCGTTGTTGTCCTAATGCAGTAAACGAGAGCAGGAGCGAGAGAGTGGGATTTTATCGGAATGAACAAGGGGGTTTTGCTTGCCTGGCACTTCTGAAGATAACATCGAGTCTTCATCAGTGTCAACGATCACATCATCGGTATCACGTCTATCGAGAGGGGACAATTACCGGCAAATATAGAAAAACACGATCAATGCAATGCACAATATGATGCATGCTATGACATGGCAATATGAATGTGTTTTGGGCTAATGCACCTAAAACCAGATTAAATGAAGTTGGTTTGAATCCAAGATTCAAATTCAAACTCCATATGTGATTATACAAATACCATTTAATTGATTTGTGCTAAACAGCAGCTATAAGTTGTTCTAACATGCATGAAAATGGTACAGATGGATTCCTTGAATTTTTCTGATAATTTTTCATATATAAATTATTTAATTTCGAGTTACGGTTGAATTTCTATGATTTATTGAAGTTTTAGCTATTTTCTGGAATTTCCTGATTATTTTTAAATCCAGAAAATACTTATTGCGTCAGCCCCACGTCACAGTGACGTCAGTAGGGTCAACTGGGCTGGCTCGGGTCAAACCTGACGTGTGGGGTCCACACGTCAGTGACTAACTAACTAACCTAATTTTAATTAGAGCCTGGGCCCGCATGTCAGTGTCAGCAGGGGGGGTAATTAGTTAAAATAAACTAAACTAATTAACAGGGGGGCTGGCCCCACCTGTCATCGACCCAGGGGGGGTCAAATCCCTGGTCAACTCAGTCGAACCTGCCGGCGACTAACCGCCGGCGAGGTCCGAGACGGCGGCGATGCGCGGAATCGCAGCACAGGCCACGGTTCGAGGCGCGGATGGCACCGTTGGAACCCCGAGCCTCGTCCGCGTCGTCTGGAGCTAGTGGGGTCGCCGGAGATGACCCAGATCGACGGCGGCGTCCGCTTCCGCGGCGGCCGGAGTTCGGGCGTGATCGGGGGCGATGCTACGGCGCACTAAAAAAGAAAACGAATAGTGCTACGTGCTCCTGGGGGTTCACCGAGCACGGTGACGTGCTCAGGCGCGGGCTGCGGTGGCCCTGGCCACGGCGGCGCCATGGCCGGCGGAGCCGAGCTCTCGGCTGTGATGGCCAACGGGATTTGGGGGAGCTTGAGCAACGTGACTAGGGGGAGGAGAAAGAGGGGCTCACGGGGAGTTGGCCGGTGCAGACG
>NC_057806.1:554501974-554505725 GCF_018294505.1 Triticum aestivum
GAGAGGCGGTCGAGGGGGTCGAGGGCGTCTCCGTGGCGTCACGAGGGAGTCGGGGAGGCTGCCACGGCGAAGCAGGAGGTGGCCGGAGCTCTTCGGGCGCGCGCCACGCCTCGCCTCTGCCTACTGGCAGAGGAAGAAGAGGACAAGGGGGGGGGAGGAGGTGGGCTGGGCCGGCCAGATGGAGCTGGGCCAGGTAAGTGGCGCCAGGTAAGTGGCCCAGGTGGCCTTCTCTCTTTTATTTTTGTTCTGTTTTCTTTTATTTAATTTATTTTGCCACTGTTTTGAATTTTAAAAATAATTCAAACAATGCCAAAAACTCCTCTGAATATTTTATAATGCTAGATGGACTTTTCCAAAAGCTTATAACATATTTCAGGGGTATTTAAATTATATTCTAATTATATGAATATAATTCAAATTCAAATAGCTAATGATTTAAATTCAAAGTCCCAAAAATAAATCCTTAAAAATGTTCAATATTTTGGTTGGGACCAGAACCCTTACCAAAAATTATCAAACATTTATGAAGAGCCCTTTTGGAGCAATGAATGAGATTTCTAGGGTTTTTGCCCCTTTTTTTATTTAGGGTTTTGAGGCTTCCAATATTCCTCAATTCAAGTTTCAAAAATATAGACATGATGCACACATGAAGCTAACCTAGAGCAATGCCAGAAGCTAAGGATGTGACATTTTTGCACGACGTGGGAACATGTGCTATAGGAACGATGGTATTTTTTCATAATTTTTGGTGATGGAGAAGTATCCGAAAAATTCCCTCTACGCAGATTGCCCTTCGCGCGTCTACGGCTGTGGCCGGCGGCCTCCGGGGGCTAGCATGCCGCCAAATATTGTGTAGGCGGGCTCTCACAAGTCTGGAAGTGTTGTGGCGGTTGCAAACGCCCGGCACGCGTGTCCGGGGTGTGCCCCCCCTCACGGACGGCGCCGCCGCCGGCACTTGGAGGGGGGAAATGGACGCGTGGGGTCTACACGGAGGGGATCTTGCTGTGGGTCTGGCCCGAATGTTGCTCCAAAGTGTTCCTATGGGCTGACCTAACACAACCGGGTGGGGAGGTCCACTGGTCAAAGCCCGTACGTGCAAAGTCAAAGGGCTAGATCCCGTGGTCAAACGCTACAGGGTTAGGCGGGACGGGGGCACTGGGGGGTAGCAATGCCACCAGAGCGTCGCACCGGGCCCTCATACATGCGCGGTGGTGTGGTGGCATGTCCGAAGAGGCGGGACGCGTCTCCGTTGTGTGGCCGCCCCTTCACGGACGGTGATG
Organism: Triticum aestivum; assembly: GCF_018294505.1. NCBI lineage: Eukaryota > Viridiplantae > Streptophyta > Magnoliopsida > Poales > Poaceae > Triticum > Triticum aestivum. The sequence continues at coordinate 554,503,255 of NC_057806.1, forward strand.
ACATGATAGTAGACGTTCTGCGGTAACGATGCGGCGTCAATATTACTAAATACTCGGAGTGCGATAAAATCAAGAGTTTTTGCACGACATGGGCACATGTGCTATCGGAACGATGGTATTTTTTCATAATTTTTGGTGATGGAGAAGTATCCGAAAAATTCCCTCTACACGGATTGCCCTTCGCGCGTCTACGGTTGTGGCCGGCGGCCTCCGGGGGCTAGCATGCCGCCAAATCTTGCGTAGGCGGGCTCTCACAAGTCTGGAAGTGTTGTGGCGGTTGCAAACGCCCGGCACGCGTGTCCGCGGTGTGCCCCCCTCACGGACGGCGCTGCCGCCGGCACCTGGAGGGGGGAAACGGACGCGTGGGGTCTACACAAAGGGGATCTTGCTGTGGGTCTGGCCCGGATGTTGCTCCAAAGTCTTCCTATGGGCTGACCTAACACAACCGGGTGGGGAGGTCCACTGGTCAAAGCCCGTCCGTGCAAAGTCAAAGGGCTAGATCCCGTGGTCAAACGCTACAGGGTTAGGCGGGACGGGGGCACTGGGGGGGGGGGGTAGCAATGCCACCGGAGCATCGCACCGGGCCCTCATACATGCGCGGTGGTGTGGTGGCATGTCCGAAGAGGCGGGACGCGTCTCCTGTGCGTGGCCCCCCCTCACGGATGGCGATGACACGGTAGTAGACGTTCTGCGGTAACGATGCGGCGTCAATGTTACTAAATACTTGGAGCGCGATAAAATCATGAGTTTTTTTGCATGAGGTGGGCACATGTGCTATAGGAACGATGGTATTTTTTCATAATTTTTGGTGATGGTGAAGTATCCGAAAAATTCCTTCTACGCGGATTGCCCTTCGCGCGTCTACGGCTGTGGCCGGCGGCCTCCTGGGGCTAACATGCCGCCAAATCTTGCGTAGGCGGCCTCTCACAAGTCTGGAAGTGTTGTGGCGGTTGCAAACGCCCGGCACACGTGTCCGGGGTGTGCCCCCCCTCACGGACGGCGTCGCCGCCGGCACTTGGAGGGGGGAAACGGACGCGTGGGGTCTACACGGAGGGGATCTTGCTGTGGGTCTGGCCCAGATGTTGCTCCAAAGTGTTCCTATCGGCTGACCTAACACAACCGGGTGGGGAGGTCCACTAGTCAAAGCCCGTCCGTGGAAAGTCAAAGCGCTAGATCCCGTGGTCAAACGCTACAGGGTTAGGCGGGACGGGGGCACTGGGGGGTAGCAATGCCACCGGAGCGTCGCACCGGGCCCTCATACATGCGGGGTGGTGTGGTGGCATGTCCGAAGAGGCGGGACACGTCTTCGGTGCGTGGCCCCCCCTCACGGACGGCGATGACACGGTAGTAGACGTTCTGCGGTAACAATGCGGCGTCAATATTACTAAATACTTGGAGCGTGATAAAATCAAGAGTTTTTTTGCACGACATGGGCACATGTGCTATAGGAACAATGGTATTTTTTCATAATTTTTGGTGATGGAGAAGTATCCGAAAAATTCCCTCTACGCGGATTGCCCTTCGCGCGTCTACGGCTGTAGCCGGCGGCCTCCGGGGGCTAGCATGCCGCCAAATCTTGCGTAGGTGGCCTCTCACAAGTCTAGAAGGGTTGTGGCGGTTGCAAACGCCTGACACGCGTGTCCGGGGTGTGCCCCCCATCACGGACGGTGCCGCCGCCGGCACCTGGAGGGGGGAAACGGACGCGTGGGGTCTACACGGAGGGGATCTTGCTGTGGGTCTGGCCCGGATGTTGCTCCAAAGTGTTCCTATGGGCTGACCTAACACAACCGGGTGGGGAGGTCCACTGGTCAAAGCCCGTCCGTGCAAAGTCAAAGGGCTAGATCCCGTGGTCAAACGCTATAGGGTTAGGCGGGACGGGGGCACTGGGGGGTAGCAATGCCACCAGAGCGTCGCACCGGGCCCTCATACACGCGCGGTGGTGTGGTGGCATGTCCGAAGAGGCGGGACACGATAGTAGACGTTCTGCGGTAACGAAGCGGCGTCAATATTACTAAATACTCGGAGCGCGATAAAATCAAGAGTTTTTTGCACGACATGGGCACATGTGCTATAGGAACGATGGTATTTTTTCATAATTTTTGGTGACGGAGAAGTATCCGAAAAATTCCCTCTACGCGGATTGCCCTTCGCGCATCTACGGTTGTGGCCGGCGACCTCCGGGGGCTAGCATGCCGCCAAATCTTGCGTAGGCGGGCTCTCACAAGTCTGGAAGTGTTGTGGCAGTTCCAAACGCCCGGCACGGGTGTCCGCGGTGTGCCCCCCTCACGGACGGCGCTGCCGCCGGCACCTGGAGGGGGGAAACGGACGCGTGGGGTCTACACGGAGGGGATCTTGCTGTGGGTCTGGCCCGGATATTGCTCCTAAGTGTTCCTATGGGCTGACCTAACACAACCGGGTGGGGAGGTCCACTGGTCAAAGCCCGTCCGTGCAAAGTCAAAGGGCTAGATGCC